>NW_010115288.1:0-37948 GCF_000699245.1 Pterocles gutturalis | reverse complement strand
TTCCTGGGCACATGCAAAACCAAATGCTGCCAGGATTTGCAGACTGCAGTGCCACCAACACAAGGCCCCTGCACGTGTTTCCAGCCAAGAGACCATAAGAACTCACTTTCTTGTGGTGTTGAAAGTGCTTTTGTTTGGCACCCACTCTTAAAAGCCTTGTGAATGCCACTTATACTATTAAGAGTGTAGGGGGGAGGATATTTAACTATTCAACTGCAGGAGGGTAGCGAAGCCAAAAAGCGTTAAAAATCAAAAGAACCCACATGTATAAACACAAATGTTGGAAGTGTAATAAAACCAGTGAGGCAGACACTCAAGCAGTGTAAATCAGATAGCTTTGCTGGCTTCAGCAAAGCTCTGTCAGCCCAGGCTGATCTGGGCTCTGCTCTGCTAAATACCTCTGAAACAGACACCTGTATCTGTGCTCTACTCGAGCTCTGCTGAAACAATTTTCTCTAAGCTATTGTTTTAAGTAGGGGGTGTGTTACACTGTGTGATTTTTGTTACTGCTTCAGCAACATGCAGCAGCACAGAAACTCAGTCAGATCTTTTCCTGCTGTGTTTTGTACTGTGACAAAGGACTTCTATTCTTATGTCACTGTCCTGTGAAGGTGCTAGGAGATACCTCTGCTGGATATAGGTCAGCTCCTACTAAGGGGTCCTGAACTACTATTTTCTACAGATTTCTTGAAAGCCACATGAACATAAATATTCCGGATTAGAAACAACTTTTGGAGTCTGTACTTAAGAGATTTTTCATACAAGTGGGCTTCTCCTCTGTTAGACTGGGAAAAGTGAACATTGCAACTCAACAAAGCCAAGTGCAAGGTCCTACACATGGAGCAGGGCAACCACTGATATCAATACAGACTGCAGGATGAAGGGATTGAGAGCAGCCCTGTGAGGAAAGACCTGGGTGTCCTGGTGGATGAAAAACTGGACATGAGCCAGCAATATGCACTTGCAACCCAGAAAGCCAGTCGGGTCCTGGGCTGCATCAAAAGAAGCATGGCCAGCAGGTCGAGGGAGGTGATTCCCCCCTTTACTCTGCTCTCATGAGACCCCACCTGGAGTCCTGAATCCAGCTCTGGGACCCCCAACATTACAAGGACATAGACTTGTTGGAGCAAGTCCAGAGGAGGGCCATGAAGATGGTCAGAGGGCTGGAGCACCTCCCATATAAGGACAGGCTGAGAGAGTTGGGGTTGTTCAGCCTGGAGAAGAGAAGGCTCCGGGGAGACCTTACAGCAGCCTTCCAGTGCTTAAAGGTTGCTAATAAGAAAGATGGGGACGGACCTTTTAGCAGGGCCTTTTGAAAGAGGACAAGTGGTAATGTTTTAAAACTAAAAGCTGGTAGATTCAGACTAGATAAATGGAATAAATTTTTTTATGATGAGGGTGGTGAAACACTGGAACAGGTTGCCCAGAGAGGTGTCAGATCCCCCATCACTGGAAACTTTCAAGGCCAGGTTGGATGGGGCTCTGAGCAACTTGATCTAGCTGAAGATGTCCCTGCTCATTGCAGGGGGCTTGGACTACATGACCTTTAAAAGTCCCTTCCAATCCAAACGGTTCTATGATTCTATGAATTCCCAAAGATTAGACAGTACCTCTTTAAGATTAATACTTTAGTGGTGATATAGAACTTGGTGTTTCAAAAAACAGATCAGTATAGCCCATACAAATGGGTATGTTTCTATGTATCATGGACAACTCCACAATGCTTGCTATAGGAATTGTACCAACCCCTACTCAGTCCTATTTTCTTCCAAGCTGACTGGTCTTTTAGAGGTATGGATGAGATAAGGCCGGAATGTAGCTTTTCTTATATGATTCTTATCCCACATGACCTACATTGAGCCTCATGCTGTGAGAGTTGTTCATCTGCTCAGCCACCTTCTGCTCATACTGGCATCTTTTGTGTTCACAGCAGACTGAAGGCAGCAGTTATGGAAAGGCTCTGCAACCAGTTATGTCTCCCAGCACCAATGGAGTTTCAGAGATGATCTGCTGGAAGGCACATTCCCAGGGAGCAGTCCAGCATCACAAGGTCTCCTCATCCATGAAATTTAAAGTAGCCAGGGGTTATTCAGGATATGGCCCTGTGAATAACCATACATACTAGTAATGCACAGAATCAACAGTTCCTCATTCATTACCGTGTAACCTGGCATTTGGCATGTCATACATTACAACAGGTAAGTCAAGAGGTCTAACGTACCCTTGAAGTAAGAAAGAAAAAGTTACATCATTGTGGGATTCATCTGACTAAGTGGAGATGTAGGTATTCACAACTGAGAAAATAATCTTGGTTCCCTTTACAGCCAGTAGAGAGCCTGTCACTGAAGTGTATGAAGCTATCTCAGCTTAAATAGGTGATGCTACGAGATCAAATTAACACCAATCACCCTCTATCAGCTCATATTGATTACACCTTAATGAGCTTTAGCAGGAGCCAAGCAAGTAGCTCAGGACTAGCTCAGATGCAAACACCCATGATCTAGACACCTGAAGTAAGCTGAGATGAATCTCAGTTCAAATATGATAAAGAAGACTTTAAATCCATGTAATGTAGAAGGAAAAAAGCCTTTTTTCCTGTAGTCTCAAAGTTCAGGCAAGTGTGGAAACAAGGTGATTTTCTGTAATGTACTAGTGCAGTAACAGGTAGTGTATGAGTGATTTTGGCTCACATTTCTCATTATTCCATTTCCATGTCAGGATGTAGCCTTGAGGATACACCACCTTGTGTATCACACAAGGGATACACCACCTTGTGTATACACAGCTTGTCCATTCCCCTACTTCATTCACTGCAGTGCTTGGTTTTAACTCACATTGTACAACTTAAAGACACTGTTTTAGTTGGAAGTGTCCACAAAAATAATCATTTTTGTTGTTTGTTTCTTTTTTTCCAGAAGCACAGTGGTGTTTCAAAGATGGTGTTTCATTACAGTTTTAAGAATGGGGACTTTAGAAGTCATCTTGGACTGAGTTGGACCCTGTCCCTCTACGGGGGAAATCAATCGCACAAGTTATCACACACTCCTTTGTGGGCATACGACTTAGAAAATGTCTTAGGGACAGCAGCACAGTGAGACAGTAAGTCTTGGGTGGATCTTTGGCACTTAGTGGATTCTGTTTATCTGTAGCTTTATTTAAGCTTCTGTATACAGACCAAAATTTTTAAACTTGATGCAGAGCTCATGGCTGAGGCCTTTCCTTTCGTTTTTCATTTGTGACTTATTGCCAGACAACATGGAAATGTTAACTAATCTCAGAAAAACTAGTAGGGAATGTGCTGCTAGGAGAACTTTTAACACAGAAGGAGTGGACTTTTTCAACAGAAATACATTTTTTTCTTTTTTGTAGCAATACATGTCTGAGTTTATGGAAAACACTCAGCTCTGTGATAAACATATGCAAGAAACTTCCTCTTGCTGTCAATAGATTTCTCTTTGTTCCAGCTGTCTGCAGCTTCTTATCCTTAAAACCCAGTTTCTTTTGTTGCCAAAATTTTTGACTGTGAGAGAAGGTTCCACCTTGTTACAGTAATTTAAAAACACCTGTCATCATATATTTTCATATGGCAGTTACACTGGAACTAATCCCCACATAATCTTCTTAGTACGAGACACTGTGGGCTTACTCTACAGATAGAGGTTTTGCATTTCATGTCTCACTACATTTAGGACTTAATTTTACTTCTGATACTTCTATTGTACGTCTAAATATGTCTCACTTTGTCATGTTTGTTTTTCATCAATTTTAGAGAAGAAAAATAAGCACTATCTTTTTTTCTTTTAAATAATAGTTATTCCCACCAAGTTATTGTCTCTGGTCTTCCCTTTGACCTGTTTGAACCCCACCTTTTGTAAGCAGAATGATGCTCCCTATTTGTTCTCCAGGGCGAGATGAATAGTTGCATGTTCACAATTGCACTACCTCAAGGATGAAGAAAAACACATGCTTGATGTTAAGCATGTGTCCATATCCTATTGATAACTAAACACCTTCAGTGTTACTTACAAGCAAGTAAACAATAGGACAACAAACTAATTTAGAAAACAATTTCCAGTATGTCATTTTTTTCTATGCTATTAGAGTACTTTTATCATGTCAGTAATTAAAGTTGTTTATTCAAAATCCTTTTGCCTTTCTTCCTGACCTAAAGTTATCACCTATTTGAAGTCTCATAGGCACCACTTTATTTTACCATACACACTGTTGGTCTCATCTTTATTTCTGGTTCATGATGTTTTGTGGGTTTTAACCACTATTTTAATCTCTTTTTAAATATGTACATATATTTGATTATCCACACTTTTTATTTATTTATAGATCATTAATGTTTCCTATCTGTACATGGTCTGTATGCAGAGGGCTAGCTGCTTTAGAGGTATGTGCGTATTTTGGACTGTATAAATACAATAAATCCAACCCTTTGGTTTCAAGAGCAATAAGGTGGTAATACCAAGTAATCATTGGTTAGGAAATGCTATCATTAAGAATGAATATGCAACTTCAGTTAAACCTTGTGCACACAAGTTATCAAATAGCCTTTAACTACAGAATGACTAACTTTTTTTTCATGTGCCTTCTTTGCTATGCAGAAGCAACTGTATTCATTGAATCCACATCTTGCATTTTCTCCTTTCAACCTCACTAATCCATATCTGCTTTCATGCTTTGTTTAGCACACCATATTCCAACACTGCTGCAAATATAGCTTCTTTGGATTTTATTCACAGATATCGGAACATTATGTTTTTGCAGTGCCTTTTAGGAGTATCCCAAGATGCAGACTGAGATTCTTTGAACACCTACACTAAATATCAAATGAAACAATGCTGCAAACTTTGCTTCACTAAACATCTTTTTGGAGAAGAAACTGTTCTTCTATAGGTAGAAAAAAGTGACAACTCGTTGTGATTTAGTAGCCTCCTGGTTTCCAGCTATCTTTTATGTACACCGTCTCTCCCAGTCTCTGAAAAACAGTTTCAATTTCAGATCTCTCTCAGTATTGGTTTCATTCAAAACAAGGAGCACATGTGTGGTCCAGACATGCATCTTGTCCATGCTCCAACTCCGAACTGAGATGACGCAGCAGAGAACATCAGCTTTCTGCACCCTCTTCTTCAGCTTCTCACCTGGTTTCCATTAAAGGAAAGCCCAAGTTGTAGGTCTGTGAAGCACTCAAAGCAGACTCCTCACCTGGCCAGGAAGGGAGGCTGGACCATGACATTAGTCTATTCATCATTTCAGCCCTCTTTCCTGCCAGTCTTACTTAAGAATCACTTAATGAGTTCTATTGGCTCTTTGAATAAATTTCAGGACTAATCAGTTCATTTATCTCAAGGTCCTGTGAGTCATTTACATAGCAGAAAGCAGCACTTCAAGTTCCTTCACAGCTGGGAACAGTCGTGACACATTGCAGTACTTCATGATCAATAAGAACAGTAAGAAACATAGGGAGGAATAGATGAAATCCTGGAAAAAAACAAACAAAATTCATTCATCATCCAAATTCAGTCACTGTCTGAGCTGTATTGGTACATCCAGAGGCATTTCTTGTACCATTATGCCACCATCTTTTCTCTGTTGGTCTGGCTTTCATCCCATATGAAGTCGAAGGAGGATGCCCTCCCATTGCCGCATCAGGATTTGGGAATCAAACCAGAGGAGGGAAGATCACTTCTCTCAGCTGATATACTCTGATGAAGGATTCTGGAGCAGAAGTTGCGGGGAGAGGTATACTCAGCTCCTGCTGCGCCAGCTTAGCGTGATCTTGGTGAGAAGAGAGGCTTTGGAAGGTCACTTGCCCAAAATAAAATTCAGAGCATCTGTTAACGAAGGTTTTTCTTTTATTTATGGCTTAGCTACTTATGCTGGAATTTTCAACATGACAGGAGCAAGAGATCTATCACTAACAAAGCTCACATACTGCCGAATTTGAAACACTTACTTCAAAACATGTTTTCCATAAAACATGGTTCAATAGAGGAAAAAGTATATATTTTTCCCCTAATCTTTTTCATAAAAATAACTGAACCACTTTCTGCTGGAGCTTACAAGTAAATCCCTCTCAGGCATATTCACAAAAATAATCTCTTGAAACACAGAATTATCTAGAAACTTAAATAAAATTGCTTACTCTTGCCGAAGCTATAGTAGTGAAATCAGAGACTTATAGTATGAAATGTAAGGCAAACTTGACTATATATTTTCAAACATCTAGCCCTCTACACCCCATAAAACATACATAACATACACAGTTGAACCCATACACACACACACTCTTATACATTAAGATATGTGTTTAGGTTTAAATTGATCATTTTCTTCCATGTTTTCTGACTTTCAAGGTGCAGAAAATAGAGTTTTCAGCACTGTATGAAATGTTGCAGATAAATGCCTCTTGTCAGTGTGTATGTGGCTCTCTTTCATTTTACAGCGATGCTATGCAGGAAGGGAATAATTGCTGTCAGCATTGCTTGAAACCCACCATAGCCCTGGAAGGACAGCTCAGAGACATGAATGTCATTTCCACAAATGCCCACAAAAAAATGGCCCTGGCTTCTGCAAATGTACAAGTAGTCACTACTGAGCTCATTTTATAGAAGCTGCCAAACTTTAAGCTTGTATTTTCACTGGAAATTATGACCTGTGCAACATTTTGGACCACTTCTCTAAAAGCAGTACCACTTACCCCCCCTTCTCATCTTCAGATGCTGAAAATTAGGAGATTCAGAGCTGGGAATGTCCCTACCACATTTAGTTAAAGCTCACCAGTCCCCATATATGAGCTTAGTTCAAGATTTCTGAGTGTGGACCAAGGGCAGATAGTACACATAGGGCTTTATATTCTTCATGCTGTTTCCCCCTTAGTGTCAGGGCCCTGAGCACACCTCTCCAGAGCTAGAAGTGATAGCTTGTCCCTCCTTTCCCTTGGGATTTTTTTTTAAGCTGAGGCTTTACTTCTGGCCCTCACCTGTGATGCGTTGCAGGTGCATCACAGCTATGCTTCTGTTTGGTCTTGTACCTTCTCTCTTCTAGCTTTTTTTCACAACAGCTCTTACCAATAAAGGTAGACAGCCGGATGAGCTCCTTAACTTCAGGAGTGATGTGCTCAGGGTCTTGAGACAGCACATGCACGCATTCTGGCAAATTAAGTAAACTAAGGAGATTTACACTGCTACTTTTAGACTGATAATTTTCTCAAGCTCCATTTGTACACTCTACTCTTTTGATATCATGGCCTTTCTAGTAATTTCCATGTTCATGGAAGCCTTGGCTTTGCTTCAAGTTTCTTGTTCTTTATTTTACTGCTGAATCAATATTCAGAGATCTCCACTGGTCTTCCAGGTCTTTATAAATGGTACATTTTTCCCTCCTTCCCATTAACGTTTTTCCCTGCACAACTAGACAGACTTCAGCTCTCAGCAGTAAACAAATTACTAAATTTGTAGGACACCAATGTCTTGGGGTTTTTTAAGGTTTGGTTTTGTTTCTGTATAGCATATTTTAAATGGAGCTATTTACTCTGGCTGTAAAGCCTAAGCTATTGCTGATTCAGAGCTATAACAATATTGATGCAGATGAGCCTCTGTGGAGATGTTTGATGACATTATGTAAATGTCATCAATGGGCTCAATAAAGCATAACAGTAATAAAATACCATTCACATTATATATAAATAAACGCACATGGACACATGTATGTGCTTCCTACATGATTACTGTAACTATGACTATTTATACTACTGGTCTTCCAGCTCTCTATATGCTGTCTCCATAGTGTCTGTTTATACAGCCTTATTGAATCCATAACATCCAACTAACTGGTTAGGATCTTGACTTCTGCCAGGAAAGCATTAGTCTTCTGCAAGGAAGGAAAAAGAAATTAGAACAACTCAAAATTGTCAGACGTTGCAGTTCAAAAATTTTAAATGTTTATTGTTTAAAAGAAAAACATTTGAGCAATTTCTTGTGACATTCTGTCTACGTTTCAACTTCAGTAGTGGAAGCTGAGTATAGTCTTCAAAAAGAGAGAAAAAAAAATATTGTTGTCATTTCTGTTGCCGGACTATGACATTAACTCTCTAATCTAAAATGCCTGCCATTGTGGGTTGGAGCTGGATTATCAGTACAATATCTGCAAACATGAAGGAGAAACAAAGAATGGAGGAAGCTATGACAGACCAGTGTTTGCCCAACTTCAAGATACCTGTAATCTACATAGATTGCTGGGGGAGTATTATTGTTTGTATGTGAATCCTGATCTCACAGTATGGAACTAATCTCTCAACAGGACCCCAGGAAAAAATCTGGTCCTTCATATTCTGTACTGTGAACTACTTAGGCCTCAATGTTATGTTGTGTGTCACTTACTGCATAGATTTAAGTTAGAGGTGATCAATAAGTTGGAGCTCAGTGTGACCATAAGTAGAAGATTACACAATGTGTATTATATTGCAAAAATACAGAGTATATCTCAAAACATGTGGTATGATATAATTTCAATCATGAAGGTCATAAAAGGATGACAGCTACACAATACTGCTCCTGGGACAGCAACAGAAGAAAGCTAGTCTAGTGATTAAGGCAGAAACATGAGAAAAAAGTTGGCTACAAGAGAAAAATTGCATTTGGAAAAATGATAATATTTCAACATTTGGTTACATACCACTTCAGGATATGCTTTTCATAACATTACTGTAGAGAGGACCAAGATCACTTTCATCATGATTAACTAGGTTCAAGGAATGACAACTTTCATCAGGTCACCACTTCTAATCTGAACCAAGAACTCACAGGGGTCTCCCTGTAAAGGAGTGAATTCACAGGGTCTCCGAGTGCTAGGTGATTAGTGAGGCTGTGCAGCCAGTCTCACTCTGGCCTAATTGAAATTTATTGCTCAAAATGGAACAGCTCCTAAAAGAGAGAGTCATGCCCTAGCCCACCACTTAGGACTCTTAGGTGGAAAATGGGAACTCAAGGTTCACTTGTCTGTTCTGAAAAAGCCATAAAGCTTGTCCAGGGTGCCTTATGTTTCTCTTTGAACAAAAACTGCATCTTGGCACAATTTTTACTGCAACAATTTGTCCTGTGCCCAGGTCTTTGTTTTTGGGATATCTGAGTTCAAATACAGTCTCTTCTTTTTCTGTCGGCATTTTATATACATGGTGTAAAGAGATAGTAGTTGACAATTTAGGTTAAGTTTTAGCTGGGCTCAGTAGTCCTGTGGAGATAATTATCTCCTTCTCAAAGCTATTAATGAAGCAATGTTGACTACACTCAGAACTTAGTTGTCTCATTTAGGTGTTAGATGTTCTCAGCTATGTTTCATCTCTCCTCTAAAAATGTGTAATTCTTCCTCTCCCTGACATGGAAGCTATAAACAAGCAATGTAAAAGTGATCACAAATCAGATGATAGATGCAGTTGGTTCTATATAGGTACCAGAGCAGGGAAGCAAAATATATTTTAGTGTGGGGAACACAGCCGAAATGAACACTGGCAATTATTTTTACACAGGGCACAGGCAAAAAAAGAAAATTGAGAGAGAATTTCAGAGCCACAAAATGTACGGATTTCTAACAAAGTAGAAGAGAGTGCACTGAAAAGGAGAAAAGCTGAACTGGAAGGAGGAAATGAGATGAAGAATGGACATGGGACAGTACACTTAGTCTGATAAAAGACAAGAAGCAACCTTTGTAACTGTGCTTCCGTATCACTTGACTTCAAGTGCCACTAGGAATGTAAAGAAAGGGAAGTGTTAACTAAATTCCCCTCCCTTTCTTCCAACCTCTTCAAAAAGTTTTTGGGTCAAATTTCAGGCAACGAAATGGAGGGACTTTTTTTCTCTACCCAAGTGAGTTGCTTGTTCCTAGCACAAGTTTGAATTCAAGAAGGTAGTTATGTTATCCATGAATACATTTCTCCTCTTTTCTTTTTGAGTTTAATTATAATGTTATCAGCAACTTGCAACTTGACATAAATCTCAAGGTAGAAACTGCTTGAAAAGAATTTCAGTCCAGTGATTATTCTTTCTTTAAAAAAAAAAAAAATAAAAGAAGAAGGAGGAGGGAGAAAAGAAAGCCATAGAAGTCTTTGAAACAGCTGGGGTCAAAAGAACTGTGCTTTCTTCTAATTGTCCCAATAAATTTTAAAGATGTTATTACTCTGTAGTGATTAAGAAATGGTAAAAAGGGATGCAATGCTATAACATCAAGGCCATCAAGCTTAATAGTCCTTAACTGATTGTCACCCCGCCCCAACAAAAATAGACAGGCTGTTCTCTCCTTTCCCGTCCCTCCTTCGTTACCCTTCCCCCCTCACTCGAAGGCTTCTAAAAGTACCTCCAGCCAAACCAAGGGGAATTTATACTTCCTGCAATAAAATCCAAAGAACAGAACAGCTGGCAGCTGAACTTAAGATTGCTAAAACAAACATTGTGACATTGATGTGGGGAGGGATTTGGTTATTATTACAACACGGCATGACTGGTTCTGCGGGGAAAAGATGCAAGCAGAGCTTTTTTTTCCAGCATGCAAACAAAAGGCTTTTTAAAAAAATCCAGTAAAACAACAAAAGCAGCAGTATTTGCTCTAAAAATACCTAGAAGAAAAAAAAGAAAAAAGCAATGGGCAAAATTCACAGCGTTGGCTGCCTAATATTTAGAGTTGAATGACTGAAATTACATGAAAATTATTCCACAGAGATGCTGTTGCAAATAGGCCAGACAGGGTCATTATTAATTCATCTAGTCTGACAAATACAAAATATGCAAATGAATACATTATATTATAACGATCCTATACATATCGCGCTCAATTTCTCTGGTTTATTGAGTCTTGTTGTCCATGATAACTTATAGTGATCTTCCAGAAACCACCCAACTTTAAGGTGAACGCTTCATCAGACAGCTCATCACTACAGAAATTAGGGTAGTGATGGAGTAGCAATAACTAACCAAAGATTGGATTGATGATAATGGGTGGTAGATTTATAACAATAGCAAGTGGATTAATACCCCAATGTTACACATTTTTTTGGTTATTATTTCACAGCAAAATATCTTACATTGTAGATCCTAATGGGCACATCCCTGTTTCCATAAGATTCAAGGACAATGTCCTTGTTTAGCTCCCCCAAAAAATCTGAAATTCCAAGACAGAGAGTTAGGAGAGGTAGATTCTTAACTGCCACCTCTCCCCACTGAGGTTAGGCACCAAAATTAGTGGCCTTTAAATTAAATGGTTCATTAGGTAACTACAGTCACACTTTCCAGATAACTCTGTATTGAGAGCACTGTTTGACTGCTCCACTTTTTCCTGAATCTGATACCTTCTATTGATTTCTTCAAAATACAATGATGTTTTTGTTGGCAGGATCCCATTATAATGAACAGTCTAGACTTAAACACTGTGTAGAGTAAAATAAGCAATCTGAGTTCTTGTCGTTTGCACTTGCTACCCTTTTTCCTGTGTGAAAAGCGACTTTATCTGGCATAATTTGCACTGGGTTGAATCTATTTTTCTGTGTGGAATTAAAAGCTTGAGGTGATATTGCAAGATTGTGCATGCTGAAAAATGTTACAGTAATGACATAGAAAATTACCAGTCACCCAAAAAGGCATGAAAAAAAAAAAAATAAAGTGTTTCCTTGTTCTGTTCTTGAGAAAATAGGTTCAGATTTGGGTTAATTAAAGATTTAATCAAAAGTGTCAACATCTCAACTGAAGAGAGATAAAAAGGATATAAAATACAGGTTGCCATTTTTTGAAATGTGAAAAATAAATAAATAAATAAAATAATAAAATAGTCCATTCACATTTTGGTTTTTTTTCAAGGTGAGTCTGTTTGTTCACACCTGTCCCAAAGCTAAGTAGCTCTGGCTTCAAGGGAAAGGAACTGTTTTGCTTCAGATTCCAACTATAACAACCTGCCTGTTTACCACCATCTTCAGTTAGCAGTACTGCACCCAGGTCATTGCACATTGTACAGCCCTCTTCCTGGCAGATATAGAGAGGGCAAAGATAGACTAATCTCTCAGCTGCGCAAGAAAGGAGTGGTGGAACATAGGTTAGTAGCCTAGGGAAAAAATAACACCTCTGCTTCCTAGTCAGGTGGTGAATCAGCAGACCCCACAACTCCAGATGCTGCTTCTGACACCCAGATGGTTCCTTGGTGGTTTTTACCTTTTCCGAACAGGTGTGAAAAATTTGTTTGATGATGAATTGCATTGTGTTTCATGGTTGAGTTTTCAGTTAAAGAGGAGAAACCCACTAGTGCTTTTTCACCTGAGAAGCTTTATCAGGATCATTGACATAACCCAACCATTAACCACATTATCTTCAAGGTTCATTGTTTAAAATAGCTTTCTAAGTTTCAAAGCAAATATGCCGGGCTGAAGCAAGGCCCTTAAAAGAACAATTCTCAGTCATATTTTAATTTATATGTAGCTGAGTACAATAGAGTCCTGCAAGTGTCCACATTGAGAATGATACTTCCCATCAGAGACCCTTCCAATTGTGACTTTGAAACTGGAGTTTAGATTCCAGCTTAGCTTAAATGTGAGCTTTAGGTTTGGCATTAGTTTCAATACAATTAAAGGTATGCAGGAAGCTGCCTACAGGCTTGACTAGCTTTCTGGAGCAGAACACAGGAGACACATCCTGAAATGTATAGTTTTACAATTGCTGTACAAGCTGGGCACTTCTTCCTCTGAGTCTAAACTAGTTCTGTGATGTAAGCACACAAGAGCAGCTACACCATCTCACACCAAAGGTCAGTCTAGCCCTATCGTAGATCCCCGTGGAAGAGCTAGGGAAAACATTCAGGGATACTTTCCCAGAATATTATCCCAGCTGCCAATAATTTGTAATTTAGTGATGTTCTAAAGCAGACTTAGAATTTTTGTACTTAATAGCCCTCAACGGATTTTTCCTTCATGAACTGGTCCAGTTCCTTCCTGAAGCCAGATCCCCCACATCCTGTGGGGAGCAGTCCTACAGCTTAACAACATGATGTGTGAAGGGTTGTCTCTGGGCTTGCTTCCTGATCTTTTCACATTATGTCCTCTTGTTCTGCAAGAAGCAGTGAACAGTCACTACTTTTCACTTTCCTGGTATTGCTTATGATTTTACAGACTTTTATCATTACTGTGTATTCTCCAGACTGAGGAGTCATAATCACTTAGTAGTTACCCATCAAGAGCTGTCCATACATTTTCTCATCCATTCTCCAGCCTGGTGCTCTTGTTTAGCTGACAATGTGATCTCACAGGCTGGATTTAAACTGTATGGCCAGATCAGCTCTGTTAGAAAGAGTTTCAGCAATCCATATAGGATCTTCCTACAGAACTCATGCCAACTTTGATTCTTCTGCAGAAATTATAAAATTGATTATTTTCTAAATGAGCATCTCTCTACATATCTTGATGCTCTTTTCTTATGCTGGGACAAGAAACAGAAGTACACAGATCTTCTATACTAATACTGAGAGAAAAGGGGGGGTGATGGGACCTTGCTACCATGTTGTGCATCAAAATAATCATGGAATATTTATTTTTTTTAAGAATCTGCCACTGAAATGGCACAAAGTCGCCTACTGTGTCTAGTTCTTGCACTGCCTCAGGCTTTCACTCTGTCTGTATTCATGTGTTGTTTTCTACCTTATCCTTTGTTCACGAGCTATTTGGGACATGTATAACTCTAAGATGCAAGAGGCCAGTGTAAAGTCCAACATAAATAAAAAAAATAATAACAAGTTTTTAACGAATTGATTGTCTCTCTGTAATCAAAAGAACTTCTGTAGCCTAGGAACTTCACCTACTTCTGTGAGTCTGACTGTGCCCATTCCCTTCCAACGAGAGTCTAGCATTTTACACTGCCACTTCCCCACAGCCTCAATCACCCTGGTCAAAAAATTCCCTGGTTACTTATAGTTTGTAAAGGAATGATACAGATAGTGTAAATGTTATTCAAATAATAGCAGGAAATTGCTTATGATTTTACCAAAATGAAGTTCCATAAAAATATCATCAGTTCTGATCAATTCCATGTTTTATGGTTAGTAACACCTTATGTCTTTCTGTTAGCAGATTGTGATCTTAAGCCTATGCAACTTTAACTAACTTAATAAGAAGATACACTTAAGCCTTACAGGCTGACGTATTACAGAGGCACCATGCTGTCTATAAATGTAAACCATTTAGGGGCTGGTTTTGTGGTGGAAAGGAAGCAATAACAAGCATAGGTCATCATGTCTCAGCTGTTTCACACAAGCTTGTATATAAAAATTATTCTGTCCCTTGTGGATGTTGAACAATGATGATATAATGAGAACTTAAATGAATATATGCTTATCAGCTTTTATATATATGTCACTATTAGTACTTTTGCCATAGGCATTCAGAGGAAATGGTTGGCTGTTAGGCAACTTCTATGTTTTAAAGGATGTCTTTTGATGCCCTTTTTAAATGATTGATTTTTTCACTTACAGCCATGAAGAGTTCTTTAATATTCTCCTATTTCCTTTTAGGATGTCCCAGGAATATGGGACAAATATTCATCTGTGGTTAGTTAAATAAACATACGTGCCTAAGCATCTTGGTCTCAGTCGTGACTGCGCTGTGGTAGGGAATAAACGGATGGTCTGGATCCCAAAGAGGCAGCAGTCTAAATTAAAAGACTGAAGACAGATTGGTACAAGTAAGCAAACATACAGACTACGCCAGAACAACAAAATTATTTCTCCTGGTAGTCAGTTATGAATCTATTAAGTCAAAATGCTTTGAAGAAATCAACATGTGCTTTCAAAGTTTTTGAAGCCATGTCATTGACTGTACTGGTCACCATTAAAATATGTGCAGTTCTTTTTGTCACCTAGTGTTGCCATGGAGTAGTTGGAGGATAAATTAATCCATGGAAACAGCTTTGGAAATGCTCTATGGGAGAACACATCTGCATTATTGAGGTGAATGTGTTAAATAGGGCTGAACTATGTCCTCTTCTGCAAGTCTGGGGCGGGTTTTTTGCCAGAAAAACACTGAAGATTTTTGAAGTTTGCTTAAGAAAGGTCAAGAAAAGAACTGTTGAAATATTGAATAAAATTTTTCATCAAAGCTCCATGAATTTAGCCAGTAAACTCTGCTGAATTTCTTGTCTGAAAAATATAATATTTTGCATTAAAATTTAGAAACACTCAGCTGTGTGTCTGGCCCACGTTTTTGCAAGTAGCAGACAATGAGAGATGAGAAATTTCACCTAAGCAGGAGGACTGTTGGGTGAAGAATGATTAGCCACTGGAGTTTCTTAATAGTGTGCCAGGATTGTGTCTTACAGACACTGCCCATAAGGAAATGAAGCTGCATCAGTCAGAAAACCTCCTGGTAGCTTTCAGAGAACAGTAAGAGTACTAATTTTTAACTCTCCTTTGTATATACTTGAGAGGGGAGTTTCAGCCAGGTGTGTGTATTGTTTGAAAGAAAGGTACAGGAGCAACTTATCTTCATCCTAAGCCACTTTTAGACAACTACAGCCAATCCTGGGGAGCAGGAAGAGTGAAAGAGCAACAGCATTGGCAAAGAGGATTCTGAAGAGCTCTGTTCATGAACACAGAAACAAGGAACACAGAAACAGTTTTTAAGTTGCAGAGTTTCAGCAAGGTTATCTTACTAAACCTCTCTAGTGGTTTTCTCACACGGTGTTACCACCTGAACTTATTCTGTAAGTTTGTTAAGTCAAGGGCAGTCTCTAATTAAGTAATCCCCCTTCTGGGTTAGGACCACTGAATACTATTTTAAGACAAGTGATAAATTAAAACATGCAGAAGATGCTGATTCTTGGATAAGCTTATTTGCAGCCATTTCATTTGGGTTATTTCAGCCTGTAGGATATCATCCCTTTGTCATACACAGGACGTCATTAATGGAAGTTAGGTACTTGCAGCGGAGGCTTGTATCACCATTAATATAGTGGCCTCTAGGAGTTAACCAGACACACCGCGCAGGTAGTCTTGTGTAACAGCAGGAGAAATGTCAAATGTGAAGCTAAAACCCTTGTGGACAGTCTAGTCATACTGATTTATTTCACTTCCACCCACTGTATTAGGGACCTCACAAGATAGTTCATTAGGATCTTAGAGTGGGAAAGGAAGGAAAATACCTTTGGGAACTACACCCCGCACAGTCAGGGATCACTGTACCAGTATCAAGCTAGGAACCCTTGCACTTGTGGCTGTTTTCATTGACGTGGGTTTATTGTTCTCTACCTTTGAGAAGAAATTAATGGTTGCTTTTTTTTTTTTTCCCCTGAACAGGATTTATGTTCTGCAGTTTTAAACAAAAGCCCATGGAAAGAAATTAACACTGATTTCAGTGAATTTGGGACTGGGGCCAACTGTGTGTGTATCCCAACAACAGAAGAAAGACCACATGCTGTCTTCTGCTGCTCCTGTGCTCAGGTGGAAATCTTGCAGATATCCCGCACATGCGGGCAGGACAAAGCATGGCAGGAGAAGAGGCTGGACTGAGGTTAGTTTTACCCTTAACCACTTAAGTTTAATCGATTGTAGCTTAAGTATTAGACCCCATACTTTGTTTCTGATATGATCCACATGCCAACAGTTAAATTTTCATCATATTTAGTATGAAAAATGACTTAACCTGGATAATTTGACTTTGCCACCTGCATGACCCAGATCCTAGTTTGATTACTCTCTTTTGGAGGTCAAATTAGAGACTTGATCCAGAGCTAACTGCCAGGCTTAGGTCATATTCAGAGGTCCTTGTGTTCTCCTCCTGTGTCCACACAACCGTCGTGGTAGTTGGGTTCATGTGTCCACCAAGGGCTGGCGTTAGAGCAAGGTGCAATTATGGCAGTGTATTCACTGCCAAAACAGATGTCCTTGTCTGCTCTGTGGTCCAGCCCATAGGCCTCCAAATGGCCCTTCTGATCTAGACCTTTCAAAAAGCTCCAGTTAAAAAAATAATTACTATACAATACATTAAAAACTCTGACCTACAGTTCCTTGTAGAAAGACTTTAACTTCCGGTCTCAATTGAAATTTAATATAATAAGGAAAGATAAATCTGTTTCTGACACAAAGACCAGGAAAATGAATGAGAAGATATAAAAAGGTCCCTTCTGACCAGAAAGTAAAAATAAAGTAGTGGGAAACAACCTTTTTTTTCCTTAAAAGCCTGCAGCTTCTAACCTGCTGGGAAGGAGGAAATGCTCTAAATTCTTCCCTGGTTAAAATGTTACAGCAGAAAGGGAAGATCTTGACCAAAGGGACACAGAGGGTCCTGCATTTGACATTTATGAGTGGGAGGCAGCATAACCAGATGTTCATAAAAGTGCAGCTTCCAAATGGAGTTCCATGAAGCCAAATATCTCATTTCATTTGGTTTTCTTTTTCCCCTATTGACTGAGCTACAGCAGGATCTACCAAGAGGATAATCCCGTACTGCAGTGGGCTGGGGTTCAGCATCTAAGAGGGCTTTTCCAGCTCTGTCTGCAGTTAATCCTCTAGCTTTTATGTGACGAAGTACAGGAGACCACAAGCTGCGGATGGATGTATCTCCACATCTGACCTATGTACAATCCCACATCAGCCCTGTGCAGTGTATGGTCAGACCTCACTTAGAGAAAATCAGCTTAGCGACCAAATCAAGCCAGTACAATATTTTTCTTGCCTTTTACCTGTCATCTGGCGTGTGGCATCTGGAGGGATTGGACTTCACCCACACTACTGTCCTCAGTGTTTCCTCAGCATCTGTAGCTGCATATCCTGCCTGTCTGGGCAGCAAGTTGGAGACACCAGTGCTCCTCAGACTTCATGTAAAGAGCAAAGATATTCTCAATTTCTGGATCTCACTCCAGAGACCTGGCTCCTAAATCTCAAGCATTGCAGCACATTACTTCTAGGCTCCTAAATTTATTTTCAAATGTGATGTTAAGCAACTCTCAGATCTAAACAGTGGTCTTGTTTAGCAGCAAGACAGATTACCTCAGTATCTTTTGCTACCTGATGTATGAGGGATCTATTAAAGCACTTGGTGTGGCTTTGCATCATGTGGAAGCAAGGAAATTATTTCACTAATGCAGCTCCACACTCTTAAAAGCTACACCCACCACGCACACAGACCCCGCGATTTCCCCCTGCTTTTCTCTCCCTTACGTAGAGGGAGGACCACAAGAGGATCATCTTAGTGGGAACTGAACAACACACACAGCTTTGACACGACTAGGCACACTGAGGCTACTATCATCCCAAATTCCTTTATTCTAGCCCATTGCAATTAAGCGTGTGTACATATGGACATACATATATGTATGACACAGTGTGTTTGAAAAAGTCTTCCTTTGTGTATTGCTAGTCCCTAGGTGATGGGATTTAAACTATCTCTTCTGCCTCTTTAAACAGACACTGTTCACTGTCTTTTTTTCTAACAGCTGTGGGCCACATCCTGCCAGCTGTTTGGTAGATGTCTGGGATCAGCTGTTGGGGCTGCATGTCGGCTGGAGCTGGAACAGGGCCTCTTGGCTCACCTACAAATGTCCTCACATATCTTGGTTAGAGCTACTCCTAAACAAGCCTTGCATTAGCTCTCAAGAAGGAATGAGTTTCGAAGTGAATTAATCATCTCCACAGGAAAAAAAAAGGAAAGGAAAAGACTCACTAAGATGATAGATTGCTCTGAAAGTGAGTTTGGGTTATGTGTGCATGTGTCACCACAGATGGATTTCTTACATCTGTGCAACAAATGTTAAGTATTTCAGGTAGGAATCCTGGTTTGTCAAAGCCCAGCAAACAAGGTTGGTGGAGATTTAGTGCTGAATTCTCAAATCCAGTGGAATGGGACTGGTAACAATATCTTCAACTGCTTTAAATCACCTCAGTTTATTAGATGCAGTCTTTGCAAATCAGGGTTACAGGCTAGTCAGAGAAGAACAAGGAAGAAGACTATCTGAGGCAGAAGACAAAATGGGACCCTTCCAACTTCAACCTGATGAAGAGTATAAAGTCCAGGCCAGAGCTGTAATTACTGCACAGGTAAAGCAGATCAGCTACATGCTCCCCATGATACTGTGGGACTCCACCACCGTGGAATTCACCAGGTACCAAGAAACAGCATGTTGTTGCACACGTAGCCTGGAAAACAAGAATCGGGTGCAAGCCAGGATGATGATGGTTTTCTGATGACAGTTGAAATTCCACCATTCTTAATGACTTTGCTACTTTGTCAATACATCCACTTGCTGTGCTTATCCTAGAGCTGCAAAGTGCCTGACAAGGCTTCTCAGGTGTCTAAAGCATGGACTGTCAACTCTCCAGTTGTCAAAACACGTAGCTTCACCTCTGACAGCTTCTTTGGTACAGTTTAAAAAGTGTCAGAGAAAAACTCTGTGGCATGTTGGAAAATGGCAACGCAAGAACTGCAAACCCTGTGCTCAATGTGATATGAACATCAATAACCAAAGACTGGCTTCCTCAAACTCAGACTAAAACATTCCTGTCTCTGTGTCATTGTATTATTCGTATTTGTTGCCAGGAGGAGGTGAAAGGAGTCACTGCCTGCCCTCTAAGAGCTGCAAGTTGCCTTAGATTGCAGGCCCTCCCCTATACATAGGAGAACCGTTCCTGGTCAGACGCACCAGCTCTTGTCCATCCCTAGCCTGTGGGTTTCATGACAGAAGGGTGACAACTGGGAGCTCCCAGCTCTGCCCTGCTTTTACTTCAGGGAAGAATGGGGTTGGGGATGAGTGAACCTGTGATTAGGTTGGGGATTCCTTTTCCATTTTTCCTTTTTTCTCTCTTCCAATAGATAGGTGCTTTCCGCTGTGCCTGTGGCAACATAATCCACCACGGAGCAGAGCTGAAAGCAGCAGCAGCGCAGCCTCATTTGTGTGCACACATGCTTCTAAGAGTTACCTCCTGCTATAGCCCGCATATGCTGGTGTCACCCACATCAAGGAGGCAGGTCAGTCAGAGGCATGCCAGCTTGTTCTTTTCCTTCTGTCTTCACAGTACAATGCAGATGTGGCATAAGGCCCCTTTCTGCCAGGGGCAGCATTCTGCATGGACAAAGCAGGGTGGAGCATGCCTTCACCCCTGGACAGAGATGAGAGGGTTTGTTAGCAGAAGGCAAAGGAGGAGAAAAAAAAATCTCTGCTCTCTCCATTTCTGATTGTTTTGTTGTTGTTGTAGTGGTTGCTGATTTATGTCTGTCTGTCTTCGAGCTCTTCCAGGCTGGGACTGTTTTACCCTCTGTGCTTGTGCAGTGCTTAAGAACACAGCCACGCCATGCTGTCACAACCATAGTAACAATAATGGGATTAAATGTGAAGATTTAATATGCTACATATCAAGGAAGCCTGTGTTTATGCAGAAATCACCAGTGAATGCATGTGCAGAAAGATCTCTGTGAATGTAGGATGTACTATCTGAGCAAGGAGGGACCTATAGAGAACTGACTTGGTGGAAAGCAGGATAGTAGCAGAGCCTATGCATGTGGCCAGAAGGAAAACAAAGAGACTCTGGGAGCTGAACAAGTTCCATTGTTTTTCTCCCACCAGATTTTTTCTATTTTGTGTTTGTTTCTAGTGGCAGACACACAAATGTGTGAGGCTCTTTTCAACCTCAGTCATGTCACAGACAAAGCAATTGGGTAGAGATGAAGGGAAGTGGGATGATTCACAAGTAAGTCCCGTGGAAATTCTTCACTTCCCAGTAGGAGAAGTTTTAAATCTAGAGGTTATATGCCTATATGTGTGTGGGTGCACGTATGAAAAAGAGATATTTCAGGTGTTTTCCTTTATGTAACCATGAGCTCTATCCAATCATCTGCTGGATCAGAGCCAGCTGAGTGAAAGAACATAATGAGGAAACAAGCAGAAGATGATGCTTTTAATCCTGGCAAGCTTTTCATTGTTCTGATTTTCTCAGCCGTGAACCCTCCCAGCTAGCATTCATCCACTTATCATCTGCTCACAAAATGAGCTTTCCCCCAGTTCTTCAAAAGACAAACCTCTCTTCCACCACCAGAGCCTAACTTTGATCTCCATGCTCTGCAGGGCACTTACCAAACATAAGTGCATTTTAGAGATGTCCACACCTGTTCATGGTTTAAAATTCCACATCTGGTTATTTCATACTACATCAGCTGTATTCCTACATCTCTCACTACATCTTTCTCTCAGAGCTGGCACTCCCAGCTGCTCAGCATACAGGGCACAGCTGAACCAGCAATATTATAACTTTCTGATTTTAATGGCTGGACACCGCTGCCATTTCTCCCTCTATTTATCAGCAGTGCTTTTCTGCAAGCTCAAAAGGGAGGGCTGTAGCACGCTTTCTTCCCCTCCCTTTCCTACCGCAAATGTGCATATTGTCACTCAGGGTTTGAAATTTGGTTGTTAGGTCGGTGTGTGCCAGGAACAGACCTCCATGAGCTTCTCAAACAGGGGCCAGGAGGATCTTGTACTTGCAGCTGAATAGTTTGAATGGAAAAAGACACCCCCCTCAAAAAAAAGTTTGGGTGAAAATGCACATCCTGTCTGTGAACAGAAGGGCATTAGGGGTACTTTCCTATGTGTCAGCGAGTTCCAGAAGATAAATGCCAACTTCACTGGGTGACACAGAAAGTGATTAAAGCCAGCAAAGGAGGCTGAGGTGGGTGGCCTAATCCTTCAGCTGTTTCTTCCAAGTCTCCGTAAGTATTCTCACTCCTGAGGTTTTCCGAGATTTTCCTTCAAGACTAGTCAACAGCCTGATAGCATTTCACTATCAAGTGCTTTTTCAATGTCTCCTGTTACCTTCAGAAACCATAAAATGAGGGATTTTGTCTCTTTCTTCTTTTCTGTTTGCACACAGCTTCCAGTCACACATTTTCATTTAAGGCCATCAGAGGCTGGCAATGGCACACTTTTGATTAGTGATAGTTTACATGATTTCCTGTATAAATTAGTGGAGTTTAATAATTGCATAATGAATCTGTGTCGTGTCTCTGCAATCACATTCTTTTTGCCATTGATTGCTCTTCCTTGAATTGCGCTGTTTTCTAGGACTTCCCTTAGTAAGGTGCCCATTGCCCAGTGAAATTTTTCAAATTAAAAAAGCACCAAACCCAAAGTTTTTCAAGAAATAGTCACATTTATTACTGTTACCACTCTGTTATGAATGTAGCTTCACATCCTGGTTTTTGCCCACTCCCATATTTGCACTGCTGTTGGCATGTTGACTCCTGATTTGAAGACCAGTCCTGAGTTTGTTTCTTTGCCAGTTCTGAGATAGATTTCCACTATGTTCTCCAAGACTTCAAGTGGCACGGTCATCTCAACACTTGTTCCTCTGAGTGCAGTTTCACTTAGACATGTGTTATTCCAACTGTTTTGAATCAAAAAACAACACCTTTTGCAGGAAGTCTTCAGACAATTTTATCTTAAACAGACCACAGAGTTACTTTTATACCTTTCTTTTAGTATTTAGGCTGCTTCCAAAAGTTTAGTATTTTAAAATTACTGTTATCAGGAAGGGAGATAAAATTTCATTAAAAAAATTTTGTAACTCAGATGTGCTAGGAGAAATAATATGGTTCTCACAGCAGGTCAGCTGTGTGAGGACAAAGTTACAAAAAGTTAATTTCCCTAAATAGGTCCAGCACAATCCAGCACAAAAGAGAGTAGATTTAGATTAGCTATTATGAAGAAATTTTTCGCTGTGAGAGTGGTGAGACACTGGAACAGGTTGCCCAGGGAAGTTATGGATGTCTTACTAAAGCAGGTCTTCAGTCTCTACTCAGAGCCTTTTTCTTTCCCAGTGAAGCTGAAAATACAGCCTAGTCTCTACCCAGAGGGAATCCAGTCCCGGACAGAGATGACAGAGCAAAGAGCAGTGGGCTCCTCTTGGCCTACCCTGACAGAAGCGTTGGGTGATGGGTTCCCATAGCTTACTTGGGGTAGGTTGGACCTATCACTTGGCTGTGTTGAACTGTCAGAGCTCTCCCTGGACATTGGTAATGGGGAGGAGCTGAAGGGTCTGGAAGAGAAAGTCTGATCTGGAGTTTTTTATTCCTTTGCTAAAGGAGTTTAACTCTGAGATAAAAGTGACAGCAACCTGATACCTATGAGTAGCTTGTCTTCTGGAGCAAAGTAGGGTTTGTTTTTTATCCCCCTTACAAATGCACACAAAGGAGAAGCTGACAGAGGGGCAGAATTACTTGCAGGAGACCCATTGCAACAACAGAAGATACGTTTCAGTGGATGACCAATAAGAAGCTGCCTCCCTGCCTGACACTAATCCTTTGTAACGCAATAAAACCTTCCTTGTTTATTTTTATGTTAACTAAATGCTTATCAGTGGGAGAAAAACTCCTGAATCATCAGACAGCCTCCTGTTAAAGGTCGCACATTGCACTGTGGTTGGGGAGGCAAATACAGGCTACAAGGTTGTCAAAAAAGCCAAGCCAGAGTAGTCAGGGATCAAAGAGTCAGGGACTCTTCTAGGAGCACCCTACTCTACAGATCTCACCAACTGTGCACAGAAAGCAGCCTGAAACCAAGGAAAAGCCTCAGCAGGAGAGCGATGAAGATTTGTCTTTCCCTTCTCCATAAACTATTGTTACACTACAGGGATCTTTGATCTCACTGCAAGGGATGGAAGGGAGGGAAGTACTGGGAGGACTCTTTGTTCCTCTTAACACTATCTCAGTTCTTCATCTGAGATGCAGCATCAAGTTTAATTCAAAGACAAATCGTGTGAACTCCATGTGTGTTCCTAGCCCCAGAATCAAGGATATTCTCAGATGTGAATAGATTACAAAGCACCATGGAAAAAGGGAGTGAAGTTACATTGCTGTTAGCAAAGTACTAACTTGATACTCTTAAAAATTTTAATAGCTTCATATTGTAATTCCTCCCTAAAACTGCTGTCTTTGGTGCAGACAGAGGACAGACAGGATTTCCTTTTTATCTGCTCAGTTCCCCCTGATCTAATGGGAATGGCAGTGATGTCAATGTAATGCCCTGAAAAATAATAATGAAGGTTTAAAAAAAGTGTTGTAACACAAAGGAATGCAATGCTTCTTACCTGCTGTAGAAACTTGGAAAGGGAAAGGGAGGGGAAGGGTTTTTTGCTGCATTTCCCAGAGTCCTTAATCAAGATCATGAAACTAAAAGGCTACCAACTTAAAGACAGATGTAGGTAAAGCTGAAAAGCATTGTAAATGGCCTGGAGTTGAAGGAAATTTGCAAGGCCATTAGAACATAACACTATGCTAAGGTACGTGGCAAATAAGGAAGTGACTGGTGGCAGCCAGCATGGCTTCACTAAAGGCAAATTGTGCCTGACAAATTTGGTGGCCTTCTACAATGGGGTTACAGCGCCGGTGAATAAGGGAAGAGCAACTGACATCATCTACCTGGACTTGTGCAAAGCATTTGACACTGTCTCGAATGGTGTAATTCTACATTGAAGAGACATGGATTCAATGGATGGACCACTCGGTGGACACAGAATTGGCTGGATGGTCACACTCAAAAAGTTGTGGACAACAGCTCAATGTCCAAGTGGAGACCGGTGATTAGTGGCATTCCTCAGGGGTCGATATTGAGACCGGTGTTGTTTAACATCTTTGTCAGAGACACGGACAGCAGGATCCAGTGCACCCTCAGCAAGTTTGCCAGTGACACCCAGCTGTGTGTCATGGTCGACACACCGGAGGGAAGGGATGCCATCCAGAGGGACCTCAACAGGCTTGAGAGGTGGGCCAATGCAAACCTCATGAAGTTCGACAAGGCAAGTACAAGATCCTACACATGGGTCGGGACAATCCAAAGCACAAATACAGGCTGGGAGGAGAATGGATTGAGAGCAGCACTGAAGAGAAGGACTTGGGGGTGCTGGTAGATGAGAAGTACAACATGAGCCAGCAATGCATGCTTGCAGCCCAGAAAGTCAACCGTGTCCTGAGTTGCCTCAAAAGAACTGTGACCAGCAGGTCAAGGGAGGTGATTCTCCCCCTCTTCTTACAAGGGCTCGTAGTGAGAGGACAAGGGGTAATGGCTTTAAACTGAAAGATGGTAGATTTAGATTAGGTATTAGGAAGAAATCTTTTGCTGTGAGGGTGGTGAGGCACTGGAACAGGTTGCCCAGAGAAGCTGTGGATGCCCCATCCCTCGAGGTGTTCAGGGCCAGGCTGGGTGAGGCTTTGAGCAACCTGGGCTAGTGGAAGGTGTCCCTGCCCATGGCAGGGGCTTTGGAACTTGATGATCTTTAAGTTCCCTTCCAACGCAGACCATTCTATGATTCTGTGATTCTATGACTGTCAACAGTACTTGAGGATGGGGGAGAACTGTGCCTAATATTAAGAGACACCACTGTTCTCCATGGAAACAAAGTAGGAAGCCAACTATTAACCACTGATATTGGTAGGAAGTGATTTTGTCAGGATCCCTGGTCCCTAGCTGCACAGCAGGTGCTATAACTTGCTGGGATGTACCTGGAATCACTGGAAGACCAATGGCCAACAGCTGGCACCTTTAGAACCTATTATTCCCTTTCCTACCTCTGCTGAACAAGAGCTTTCTGGAACAGTATGAATTAATTCCCAACAGTTGTGAATCCTGCATAATTCATTTATCCATGTGCCTGTAAAAGGCATTAAAATCTAAGAGTCTGAAATAAAAATGAGTGTAATTGCACCTGTTTTTAGATTCCTTCCCATTCTGCTCTACCATTTCATTTTTACTGCCATCTAAATGGCACAATGTTTAATTGAAAGCTCTGAATTGCTGATTGCTGTTACAATGCAACTTCTCAGTGGGGAAAAATATACCCTTTGTAAATTATTTGTAAATTAAGTGGTATCTTTGCTATGCACCATCTTAGATACGGATGTGGAAAGACAGAATTAGAGCTGTGATGGTGCCTATAACTTCTAGCTTAATGAAGATACATAGGACTGGTTTTAGTCAACAAACTGTGTGAATCCTGTAAGAGCTCTGGCATGTACGGGGACACACAGCACACATTTCACCAGGACTTCTCCCATGTTGGGTTTATCAGCAGCTAGCAGCCTCTACAAATGTATTAATTTGTTTAACCATCACTTCAGAAATTGAACATGGTAAATTTCTGCAAAAAAAAAAAAGACAATTAAACATAAATCAGGCATAAGATAGCTTGGGAAAGCTGCACACCATAGAACTTATGAATCCAGCCAAAGGGCTGTTGGTCACACCACATGAGTGATGCTCTACATATGTAGCACAACATCGTAAGTCACTGCTGTACAAAGTGCTATACCCAGACGCAATAAGATAGCTCTCCCCTAGCAAGAGTAGTAAAATGCAGGTGAGGTCAACTGAGGGAGCTCATGGTGTCAATCAAACACCCATGATCAGGGAGCTAAAAGGTGAGTTTATACTGTGATCTCAGTATGCCACCTCCAGAGGTTTTGAGCCAATGAGAAAGGCTTTCCCAACAGTGTATCCATCTGTGAATCAGGCTCCTTTCTGACAAATATCACTTCTAGCAAGAATTTTACATGTTTTGGAATCAATTTTAAAGGAATGATCAAGCATAAGACTCAAAGAATACTCTTAATATAGGAAATATCCAGTAGGGACAGTGGGAATGACACATAGTGGTCGTGCTCAGGATTCCCTAAATGCTCCTTCCATTATTATGATGGAATTGAGCTGTTTGGGTTGGTTTTTTACTTCATTCCTGATCCAAAACTTTGGCCAACATTTACAAAAACAATAGATACCTGACCTGGGCTTTGATTAGTCTGTGGTTTTGATAATTCCTTCAACTTTGCTAAATTTGTGCCTGAAAAAGGGCACAAAATTTAATGCCTATCAGTTGTTATGCATTTTCTTTTCAATCTAGAAATATTGGGTTCACCTGAATACAAACTTTATGGAGAGGTCATGAGAGGTGACATTTCTTGATAATATCTCTGGGAAATAAAACTGCTGATACTTTCACATAGCTCTAGTTTCCAGCCACTGTTATGTTTTAATGATATGATCAATAACCATATAGATAGAAGGGACATTTCCTACCACAAAAAAATACAATAGCTTGAAAGATGAGAAGTGGTTTCTGCATCCCTTTAACTGGTGGTTAACCTCATCAAATTACTGCACCTGCCAAGGCTGTGAGAACTAAATACAGCTGGTGTCAGAGTCTGGCCAACTGAACCCAACCCTATGTTAATTTGAGCAGATAGAAGCAACCGCGTGCAAGACTCTGGCATGACGTGATGAGACTATGCTTCATCACATTGATTGGTCCTGAGGTGCAGAAACTAGGGCAAGACACAGCTAGTTGCTTCTCTCTCCTCATTGAATCCAGCCATGACAAATCCACAAAATCAGGGATTAGTTTGGACTGCGAGGGACCATGTCCAGGAGGCTTCAGGAGGACCAGGAGACTACTTTCACTTCGAAGCCTCTCAGAGCAGTTGAGTTGTCAGATGGAGACAAGGAAAGAAGGGCCTGAGGGGATACCTTGTCTAGGCATCCCCTAATCAGAAGAACTATACAAACAGAATAATAAACAAAAACCATGGTCTTGGAAACAAGCAGGCAAGGAGAGTTTTGAGAAGGAATGTGATGAAGAAATGAAGTAGCTGAGTAGATATACTTTGAGGAGAGGCCCT
The DNA here is from genome assembly GCF_000699245.1 of Pterocles gutturalis. NCBI lineage: Eukaryota > Metazoa > Chordata > Aves > Pterocliformes > Pteroclidae > Pterocles > Pterocles gutturalis. Next base: position 10,275 of record NW_010115288.1, on the reverse strand, counting down.
ATCTGGGATGCTGCCTTTGTTGTTCTGTTTGGTTTTGCTTTTTTCAGCAAAAGAGCTTGTTTGAAAACTAAGCTAAGGGTGAAGGAGACCAAGAGGAAAACTCAGGGCACATCCCTTTATTTCCTTCCATGGCTTACCACAAAATGACCTGTACTAATTCCTTCAGCAAGCACCATATAAAATACCAAGCCAGTGATTCTGTCGCTTCTTATAAGGAGTTTCTCCTGAACATCTTGCACAGTCCCAAGAGTATCTTGCTTGTCCTGCACTGAGCACAAGATGGGCAGGAGAGGAATGCTGAGCTAGACAGACCTTTATTTTGACCATGCACACAGTTCAACTCTCATTGACTCCTCTGAGAACTCACCATATTTACATTTCTGAAACCTGGAACAGAAGGTTTTTTAATTAATATAAGGAGTGCAACCAGCCTGTCCCTCTTCCTCCAGTGCTGCATAAGTTCCTATATTATTTTGTTGTTCAGTTTTAAATGCCATGAACGAAGGTCACCAGATCTCTGAAGGACCCTCAATTCTGTAGCAGATGAGGGAATGAAGTAATACACACTTACACAGCAACCTGCAATAACAGAACATATCTGCACATACATAGACATGCAATGCCTTCTACCAGATGGTTAGAATTACACGGTCACTCTATCTGTGAGATGTGTCCTCTTATGTATATGCAGATCAGGTAGAGATGTTACGCATAAGTTATATAGACACAATAGGAGGCAACACAGAAAATTCAGAATTACTAATGTGTTTACAGTTCATATGCATGTTTTTTTCTGTTTCTGAACTGGAGCCACTTAGCAGTCATCCATGCATAACTTTCTTCCTCTGGCCATGTGTACAATAGGGAGCATGCATAACACGGATGTGAATCCTCCTTGCCCTTCCCTACTCTTCTCTCACAGAATCCCATGACCACATTGTTTACAGTTAAAAGATTACTCAACACTATCTTAATGTATAATTTTTTATGAATACTGAGGCTGTATTTGCTTTGCCAGAGCAAGAAAATCCTCAGGATTATCTCTCAGATTGGAGAGATGTAAATCACTGCAATGTACTTACAGTGCAGCACCTAATAACAAGGATGTTATTTCACAGATTGCCACACTTAGGTGAGGAGAATGTCTGAACGAGGTAGAAGACACATATGATGGGACCAGATGACCTCTTAAGGTCCATTCTAACCTGACTCATTCTAAGATTTATGATCTTACGATTTTAGGGGGCAAAAAGCTAAGCTGGGTGACTGCAGCATGAAAACCAAAGAAAGCAGCTTTTCCTTGTATGCCTGTCTCCTCATGTGGCTCCCATTATTTTCTTCACACTCTTTTTCTACTCCCCTGCAGGGAAATCTTGCAGGTTTTCTTAACTGGAATTTCTCAGGTAGAGGAGATCCATGAGAAATGGAAATTTCATTACAGGTTTGGTGATATCCTGTTTCTCTTAGCTGTTCTGAAGCTATGTCAGGGTGAGTTAAAGATTTTCCACCTTCAGCAGTCAGAAATCAAGAGAAGGAGAGTCAAATTCTCGGATGCTCATTTCTGCTCCCCATGACCACCTTTGCTGTAGCACAGGTATCATCAGCGCAGGAAGCAGCTCAGGTTGCTCTGCACTATGGATGGCTCTGTGCCCCCATCTCTGAACTGCCACCTCAGCAGTCACACCTATGTTTTAGCTCAGTTTATAAATCTCAGCCATGTAAGGTGGTTAGACCGCAGTAGAAGAGGAAGTTTCTTAATGTACGGTCACAGGACTAAGTCACATTCTGGAGTGTTTCCAGAAAAGCCATAGCCAGGTATAGCGTTACAGTCCTTTTCATTTAAGGTGTTAACCAGGAACATGAGAAACCAACCTGCTTCTAAAGCACGTTGGTTAAACTTTACAGTTTGACCTCAGGCCACTAGATGAAAAAGTTCAACATTTTAATATCACAGAAATTTCAAACCTGCCACTCAGTTTCTGCCAGGCCTGAAGGCACCTGAGTTTTTTTGCAGGGAAGTCCCTCCAGCAGCTACTTTTCTTTTTCTAGTGATGTGCAAAGCAACACGGCGATCTGCAAAACTCCATCTTCATTCACAATTTGTATACCGCTCTCTGCCTGCACACCTCTTCAGCCCAAGGTGGTGAGCAGCCTGGCGGCAGGGCTGGCACCACTTCTGTCCTCCAGGACCAGCTATTACAGCCTAGGTCTGCGTCAGGAGAAACATGGCTTTTCGCTCTTCCAGACCAAAGCAGGAACGTGATATCATGACTCAGCTCTGGGAGAGTTCTTGAGTCACCAGACTATTATTTTCTCTTCCTGAGGCTGTACAACTTTGTACACTGTAATAAAGTATTCAGGAAGCCACAGGGAGTAAGAGAAAGGCATCCTGACGGTCATGGTCTTTATTTGAATTAGTGGGGTCCAGATGCTTCCAGGTGAGAAGTTATTCTAGATAAAGTGGAACTCTTCCAGAAGAAGTACCGTTTTCACTCACTTTGGAAACACAACCCTTGATGCTGAAGCCCTGCTCCAAATCAAGCAGAGGTTCGATGTGAAGCTCCCCTGTCCCCAAAGAGCTAACTTGGCCTAGGTAAAAAAGCAGGTTACCTTTCTCTTACTTCTGGCAGCTATTTTGCAAAAACAAGGTTTAAGCCTAAGCTTCTTACTGTCTTTACAATCAGCTCATCAGCTAGCTGAGCAGGCCGTATAGCTTGTTCTCAATTCCCGTTCACTCCTGTGCAGAGAGCAAGTCTGTGAACTGGCCTTCAAGTCTCATATGTAAACCAGAAATACTAACAATTTGCTGCCTCTCATGGATGTTGAGAAGGAAGATAAGCGATGTGACCTTACACTATACTAATGAAGACCACATAAGTATCTAGAAGATTAAGCAATTCCTTTGTTTTGACTGTATAAGGCCTAAGTGATGTTGCCTGGTTAGATACTCAGCTAGTATAAGTCCAGACTACTTTAAGACAACACAAACCTTAATTCATTGTACATTAGGATGTCTATGCTATCCTGTGATGAAATACTGATCTGTAGAAAAAAGGAAAGTAGCAAAAAGTACTTATCAGATAACATCTATTAAACGTTGCCCCAATCTTGCACAAACATTGGTTATTCTCAAAATGATCTAACATTAAAAATTTCAGTTCAATTTAACAATTAAGAATTTTCTATTTAGTTGATCCAATCTGTAACTAAAGTGTAACAAGATCCCTTTTGCCAGAACTGGATTTTCTGCAACAGTTATTTCCAAAATCCTGGCCAGTTCTGTATATAAACTAGGAAAAACTCTGATCTCTGTCAGTAGTGATGGCTGAAGTAGCTTAGTAGTACTCTCAACAATATCAGCCTCTTTCCAGACTTGTTTCTGGCATAAATTTGAGAAGCTTCAAGCAATTTTGGAAGAAATAAGCCACAACAGAAATCCCAGCTGCAGATTAATTTGTCTATTACAAAACTTTTTTTGCTGTGTGTGTCATACTAGCAAAATAATAATAATAATAGTAATAATAGCAACTCTAAAAACTGTTAGAAGTTGCATTTTAGCACTGCCAGCAGCTGGTATAGCAAGCAAGATAGTCAGGGATGGAAACATATCATCAAAGTAATGTTAACAGCTTTTGCCGGACTGCTCTTTTCCAGATGCCACAGAGCTAAATGACAGTTGCTAAATATTAGAAAGGGAGAAAAATTGAAGTTTTTCAGTTTTCTAAGCAGTCAACACACCATTTGCTTTACAGTAATTTTGGCATAGTAATTATCTAAACACAGGTAAAAAACCCACAGCCCTACTGTAATCAGAGATTAGATCATATTAAGTTTATGGCACCATAAAAAGATCTTATTCGGAGTTTTGTTCAGAACATAGAGAAGTTCTGTCAGAACAGATGGGCAGGGATAGTAAAAGCTACATGAAGAGATTATAAAACAGTGATGCTGCTGACTTTTAATGGACTTTAAACTCCTGTCTTCTACAGACGCCACCTTTCCTCCATACTGCAAAACTTATCAATTTACAGTCCATTCTGTATGATGTAGGCAATTCCACAATGTCCAGTAACATTGCTCAAAATGGCAAAGCCTTTGAAAGAAACTTATCAAGTGTGACTGCCCTGTGCAGCTGGATTTTGGTCAGGCTAAAGCAGAACTTAGAGCTGCATCTGCAATTAGAAGTGTCTATGCACAATGTGATTACAGTCTCTGTAAAAATGGAAGAGGAATGGGAAAAAAATCGTGAAAAAAAGGCAGAAAAAAAAAAAAAAAAAGATCACATTCAGACCTCCTACTGAAGGTGCCAAACTAGGGCCTGTGACTAATTGTCTCTTGACTGATTAGGGATCAAAGTTCTGTCAGCTCTGGATAACAGACAACAACAGTAACTCATCGTTGAGTGTGGGTGTCAAACAAGTAGCAAAGGTATTGTTACACTCTTATAGTAAAGAGTCTATATGCAGCCTATATAGCCTGAAGCTCAGCTATGAATCAGCCTTCTACTGATTTCAAAAGGAGTCTTAAAAGCATTAGAAGTGCTGAACCTGAGTGAGTCAAACAAAATCAAAGGTGATTTTGGATCACTTCCGTCCTCATGCAATGCCTTCCTCCATGATCACCTTTCTTCTTTAAAGTTGGTTATTAAAAAATGCAGTGATTAAAACATGTTAACACAACAAAGATGTGTCATATGCCCTAAAGATTTACAACCTAAGGACCAGATCCTACGGCTGTATCAACATTAGATTGTGTCCAAAGGGTTCTGCATGTATTTTTATTGCCAGGACATCAAACTGCGGGGGAGGGGGGGCAGAAAAAAAAAAAAAAACAAACCACAGCAAAACTCACAGACAAAAATATATATGTAAGAAATTTTTTCTAGACTTTGCTCCAGAAAGATTATGATGGTCATCCAATGTAAAAATGTCCACACAGTACTCAGTCCTTTAATTTACCACACATCATTTGTATGTACTACAACACATCTTTTGGAAAGATGCCCAGTCTTCATGTCAAGTGTTCAGGAATCTACCACAAAGTGTCACAGAGTGTCCCAGTGGTTGATGCCACCTTAAGTTCCATACAGAGGTTTCCACTGTAAATTTTCTGATTATAAAGCCTAATAACATCAGATAGCCACTTCGTCTTGTCACCTCTAAGCAAATCTTTTTAAGACAGCTAGGTCAAGCCCTTTCTCATTGTACAGAGTTTCTCCACACCCTCTATCCTCTTTAGAACTTTTAATATTGTAACCATGTAGAACAGGGCTCATTTCAGCTAACATATAGTCATCTAAAAGTACCATCTTAGTCACATCACCTCTATGTTCAGGTCAAGAAATTCACCTCACTGCTAGATAGCTGGAGTGAATCTCCCTGTGGAGGTACCAGTCTAACCAGTGACTGCAGAAGGAGGCTGGGCAATAGATTTTGACTAGATATTAAATGTTTCAATCAAGACAGAGCCTGCCCTTTGAGTGGTAACAGTAATCCCATGGTAGCTAAAATACTACCCTGACTGGCAGTTTGTCTCCCAGCCCTGTCCGGAGGAGCAGACATTATTTCCCAGAGAGATCATGGCTGGCCCCTGTTTCCTAATAGCTTGTTCTGGCAGGAACACTTGTACCCAGCCATAGATAAAAGACTGATGGAGAAGAAAAAACTGAAAAAGACAGACTTCTCACATAGCATTTGGAGGCAGCGGAGTTAATTGCTATGTAATTACCACCCAAGTAAATGGTTTAATGTGGTAAAATGTGACCAGGGTTGTTACTTCTGTTGCAAGCAGCGGCTCATGATGCCATCTGCAACCCATCAACAGATCACATAGTGAATTTGCTGCAGATGTAAAGCAAACCCTCGACATCTCCAAGCATGTTGTTAAAAACCCCCATCAAGTGAATACTAACATTTCTGTTGTTTCAGATGTCACTGCGGCTATTTACACAGGGCTCAATGGTGCCGCACTTGTTCATGTTGATGAGGGAAGAATACGGTTAGTTAAGAGAAGAGCAGGTTGGCAATGGCTTCTGAGGTTAGAAACAAAAATAAAAGGAGGATAAAAGACACATCAGTGTTCAACCATAATTGGAAATCCAGCTATGCCGTGTGGAGAGGGGAGCGATGAGGGGGAAAGGAATGTGGTCTGTCATGAAAGCAGCTTTCTGGCAATTTACTGTGGGATCGCGAATGGTTTCTATAAACAGCAGGCAACTGCTGGATCAGCTACTGACTCCTTCTGGGTGCAATGTGCTCAGTGCCCAAAGCCAGTGGGTGAGTGTGCCAGGTCAGAGGCATAACCACACCAGGCGCCGACGCTCAGATCAGTAAAGCTGAGCTAATGCACTGAAAATGGAGTGAAATCCAAGCGCATTGAGATCTGATGCCAACCGCTCATGGAGCTGCAACATCTTTTGCGGAGCATTGTAAAGGGAGACAGGGCTCCCAGGAATCACAGGGTCTGGGAACAGTCTGTTGCTGCCAGAATTGCAGGGACTGCCACTGTACATGGGGAGAACCTTTATATCTTTTTTTTTAACAGTATTATTTAATTACCTGCAACCTCCTGTTCAAAAGGTCATTGTAAAAGTAATATTCATAGTGTCGCTTTCAATCTGTGCTTTAAAACACTGACCTGTTTCCTGTTACTGCATCTCTTGTTCCCACACCACATATAACTTGTCCCATATAAGTGCTTGGATTTGTTTCTCATGTTTTAAGTTTTTTCTATATTTTTTACATTTTTTTTTAAATGAGAACATTTCAGAAGCAACTCAAGGATCCAGCAACCACCAAGTCTCTTTAGATTCGAGCTCCGTGGCACCTGAATAGTCTTTGAAATTGTCTCCTGTGGTTCACAGTAACCCAGACACTCAGCAAATCTCATTCAAAGCATAAAACTGAGCTCTATAAAAAGCTGAAAAGTATCTATGATTATCAGCATACATTACTTCATGAGAGAGAAATGCTTCCCAGCTCCACTGATTGTCACACTGTGAGCCATCTCTCATGTCAGTGGCTGTAGCCTGGTTTTGTTCCTTTGGTTACTTTGCACAGAGTTGTAGGGAGCAGGAAGGAAAAAGAAAACAACTTGCAAAGCAGCTTTATTTTGTTGGTTTTTAAACCCAGGTAACAGTACCACCCTGCTACCACTTTTGTGTATCTGACAGGGCTGCTGAGCTCCTGCGAGAATCCGTATTTGTGCAAAATTTAGAAGCTTCTCAAAGCTTCCGAAGAAGCTTGACTCTTACACATCCAAAACAAGCAGGTACAAGTATAGACACCATTACCTGACACAAACACTCTTTGCAATAGAATCATGTACTGAGACCGATTTTGACTTAACTGAAGCTAAATTCTTCCTTCAGGTGAATGCAAACACTGAGATGAACAAAAACAATTGTTTTTATTTTGGAGGAAGAAAAGCAGCTTCTGGATTTTCAATCTGTTTGCTTGCTTTCATGGAATGGCTGGTTGGGAGAAAGAACTGGTGTGCATAAAGCTGCACCCTTTTGCACCATGAGAGAATTGGTCTGAGCAAGTGAGAGACTAATACACAGCTCTCTCCAGCCCAAGGGAATTTAACAATTTGTATTGGAGCAGAAACCTTGCAATGGAGTAAATTGCCACAGTTCAGCTGCTTGGAGTAGCTGAAGAGTTATTATCACAGGTTTGAAGGATACCAGCAGAATGGACAACCTCTAAATTGTGGAGCAATGCTGCACACTTACAACACTCACCCTCGGTCCTGTTTTGTACATTTAATTTTCAATTAACAGAGGTTAACATACGCTAAGAGCGACTGAGGCATGTACCTTCTTACATTTTTTTCCCTGATATTTCTGATGGCAAAGATATTTTTATTGGAAAAGTGATTCATAATGTGCAATAATGCACAGAAGTTTTTGCTGGCATTATCATGGGAACAAATCAGTGTTATAATAATGTTTACTATCACAAAATAAACTGCAGTAAAAAATTGAGCCATTACTTGATGATCTCTTCCTTTAGAGAGGATTTCAGGAATCAGCTCTTCAGTGGTTTATGCACTAGGTGAGAAGTGACAATGGGCACCGCTCAAATCATGACAGACCCACTGCAAAAGCCCAAAATATTTGCTTGTTTCTATGACTGTTTTTTTCTGTAACAGGAAATGGTATTTTGTCATTGGTTTTATTAGTTTAATCAAGCTCTTTTTTTGTTTTTATGATCCTCTCCTAATACACTTTAAAAGATCTTACAGTAATACAGAACACAAAATATCTTCATTGGCCTTGCATAGCTGTTCTTATCCTTTGTCAGTTTAACACTGCAGCGAACACAGTGACCACAGTGAGAGCTGTCATTTAGGTCAGTTGAGATCCAGCACATCAGACATTGCAGAGGTTGCAGAGGCATATCACAGACTGGCAATGGTAAAGGTCTGAGATGTGAGCAGAGATGGGTCATGTCTGTCTGACCAGAATCTTTCTGGATTTCTTATAATAGCTGTAGGAAATCAGCTTGAAAAAAAAAATAACTTTTACTATCTCTAAGATGTAACCAGGTTCTTAATTAGCATCATTTGGCAATTATATATTTTGATGGAAGCTCTTTTAACAAGAATATTATTTTCAGTGGAAAAATGTGTCGTACAGCTAATCTTTTTTCACTTTAAAGACACACGAGAAGACACACATAGCGAGGAGGTGGAGAGATGGCTATTTCACTGCAGTAAATTATGTTCAGCTTCAATGTAAAAATAAAGAAAGTTTAGCTATTTCTAAATCAAGCTATTCTGCAGCATTTTATTCCATCAGTGATAGTTAGTCTTTTTATACTGAGTGAAGACCAAAATGAAATACAGATATTCCACAATTCTATGTAGGCTGTAAATTCTATTTTCTGACTAGGTCTAAATACAACTGAAATAAACAAATACAAGTGTGAATTCCTTTTTTTTTTCTTTCTGAAATATATTGGTTTTGCCTAGAATGTAAATGAATAAATGGTGTGAATTAATTTTTTTTTCTTTTTGAAATATATTGGTTTTACCTAGAGTGTAAATCAATAAATTATGTAAATAAATCTTACAGTAATTATTTGGAGGAAAAACAGAGGACCACAAGAACAGATAAAGACAGATATGTTTATGACATCCTCATTTTCTTTTGAAGAAACCAGGAAAAATAAAGTCTTCAGAGCTGAAGGCAGTTTTCAATTCTAGTGCCTCCCACATATTTTTTTTCAACATTTTTTAAAGTTCACAAATCAAGGTAAGGGTATGTTCTCTTGTTCTTAGTAGGCAAAGCATATAGTTTTACCACAAGGCATAAAGGGCAGCAAAGGTGATCTGCAAATCTCTTACTTGAGCCTTAGTAATTTTAGACAGGTGCCCTTTGCTTGGCAATACTTTTCTTCTTGAAAGAATGTATCTTGGCTCAAAGGGGAAAAAAAAAAAAAGTAATTGTAGACATGTGGCCTTTAGAAAGCCAATGGCTTACAAATTAATTTTACTGGAGGCTGTAGCAATTACAGGACTTGATACTGCCATCTGCATATTCACCTGAACCTCACCACAGAGTCCATTTCTCTGTCCAGGTTTCTGTTTCAATTTGTTGAGGAAGTGCTGTAGATCCTGACATGTCCTCAAACCAAAATATTGTGGTCCTCTCACTGTTAAAGAGAATCAAACCCCATGTCTGTGTGTTGATATCCAAAGCCTTTCAGAGGTAGGTATGCCTTACACGGAAGCTCACCTTTCACTCTGCAGCTGCCATTTCTTTCTTTTTACTGTTGTCTCTGTCGAGAGCGAGGATGCTGCCAGCTAGGAATGAGCACTTGAGCTCTCCAAGGAGCTTGAAGTGTCTTTAATTATTTTTTTTTAATAGATTGAGGAGAGAAAGGATGATGTCCAAATGACAGCACATATCTGGGAAACAAGAACTTTTTAGCAAGAGAGGCTAGTTCCAGGGAAAGATCTATCGGCAAAGAAGTAGTTTGAGAACTAATCAGTAACCTAGGTGGTTCAGATCTGCCATCTGCACAGTAAACAAAAGAGCACTGAACTCCTGTATCCAGAGTGCCTTAATCTGCAGGATATGGGTGTGGAACCTATTGCCCACTTTTTGCACACATAACACCAAGGGATTTATGGTAATTTTCTATATAAAATAGGATTTAGTTTTCAAAACCATTGTTGTGTTTTTGAGCCTCTCTGAGAGTACAAACACCACACAGCCATTCGCTCACCCTCCCTGCTCCCAGGAATGGAGGAGATAATTAAAGGGGTAAA
>NW_010115287.1:0-25561 GCF_000699245.1 Pterocles gutturalis | reverse complement strand
TCCCCTTTTCCAGTTTGCGGGAACTTCACTAGCATGCCACGACGAATATGATGGGTTTGGCAACTTCATCTGCCAGTTCCCTCAGGACCCGCTGATGTGTCTCATCAGGTCCCATGGACTTGTGCACCTTCGGGTTCTTTAGATGGTCTCAAACCTGATCTCCTACAGCTGGCAGTTCTTCCTTCTCCCGGTCACTGCCTTTGCCTTCTGCAACTTGGGCGGTGTGGCTAGAGCTCTTGCCAGTGAAGACTGAGGTAAAGAACTCGTTAAGTACCTCAGCCTTCTCTATATCCTGGGTCACTAGGTCTCCTGCTTGTTTCTGGAGGGGGCCCACATTTTCCCTAGTCCTCCTTTTATCGCTGATATACCTATAGAAGTTCTTCCTGTTACCCTTAATGTCCTTGGCCATATCTAATTCTGTTAGGGCTTTAGCTTTCCTAACCTGATCTCTGGCTTCACGGACAGTGTCTCTGTATTGTCCCCAGGCTACCTGTCCTTGCTTCCACCCTCTGTAGGCTTCTTTTTTTGTTTGAGTTTGCTCAGGAGGTCCTTGTTCATCCATGCAGGCCTCCTGGCATTTTTGCCTGCCTTCTTCTTTGTTGGGATGCATCACCCCTGAGCCTGGAGGAAGCGATCCTTGAATATTAGCCAGCTTTCTTGGGCCCCTCTTCCCTCCAGGGCAGCTCCTCCCAGACCCTGACTGCTTTTGAGTTGAACCCTGGTTTTGAGCACCCCTTGTTCATAAGACAACCCAGCTGTTGCCAAGGTGCCTCAATGAACCAAAATGTCTTAATCAAAATGAAAAACAGCTTGTTCATTAAGAAGACAAGCCATATTTTAGTGAAGACTTTCAAGTAGCACCACGATTTACTGCTGGAAATCGCCAGCCCACCATATCCATTTTCTTTGTCTCATTTTGCATGTCATGATCTTGAACCTTATCAGGAGAGCAATTTGTGACAAAAATCCCAAGAGAAAGGTAACAGAGCATGTCACTGGAGTCTTACTGAAAAAAAACAGCAAGGCTTCATGTTCAGGGGAAACATCACTCTTCTGACAGTTCATTTTGGTGTGAATCAGAGCAAACCATTTAAATTTTTTTAAAATGTTCTGATTTTTCCTTCTAAGTGTTCCTTGCCTTCCTTTCAGGATTTCTTCTGTGCAGGTCTATGCCAAAGGCAGAGATCTGGCAGTGACTGCCAAGGATTCCAATGATGTGTTAACCTGGTTTTGGATTGGCCAAAACTTTTGTGAACCAAAAACATTTCAGATTTCTCAGTGAATATACATTTTTCAAAGAAGCTGAGTAGTCATCTACATACACATGTAGAGGTGTCATCAGCACACACAAACACACCCATGCACACTGATAATGCACGGGTACTCATACAGTACTCATTAGACAGAGCTATTTTCGGATGCCCAGAGGTTTATTACGAACCGTGGAAAATAAAATAAACAACTATTAAGAGCAACCCAGTAGAGCTCTGTTAACTCTGCAGGAAATATTTGTCCTTTCTGGCAGAATGATAGGTTTATACTAATGCTCAGGTCAGCTGCTAATACAATAATTTTGTTTCCACAGCTCATTTCCATGATAATTTCAGGGACAAAGTGTTGCTGTTTGGATTTCATTTTCTGGCACATTCAACCCCATCCTTTGGGGTGTACGTGGGCAGCTCACAGGTTTGTAAAATTACAAAAGAATTTAGGTGGGAAGGGATGTCTGGGAGGTTTCTGTGCCTCTCCTGTCCCCCACTCTCCAAGTGAGGCTACCCTCACAGCCAAGTCAGGTCTGATGGTTGATGGTCCCCAAGAATGGAGATGCCACCATATCTCCAGGCCCTGATCCAGGGCTGCCCTGCTCTCCTGGTGCAGATTTATTTTCTCCTGCCCTATCAGTGTTTGCGTGGCCTTATGACTTTGCCCTGATCTCAGCTGGCCTCTTGAGCATGGGCTGTTCCCATGTCTTCTAGATGCAACAAGTCTGGCTGAGCTTTCACCTCCTTTCTCTTGACTTTGGGGAGAGGAACTATGGGGTTGTCCTAGCACAAGGTAGGTTGCAGTCCACATTTATTGGGAAAAGGAGACACAAAGAATGGCAGAGAATCCATCACTGAAATCTGGTCAGTAGTGTGAAGAGCTGAACCCAAGATGCATTAAATCTTCCACTTGTATCAGGGTATGCTGTGTTTTCCCATTTGGCCAGCTCTTTATAAAGCCTGATTTTTCCAATGCGTGACTCAGCTACGTAGACTCATTAAAAATGAGGTCATTTAACTGAAACACTAAAGATGGCCTCGGATTCAATTTCTATTTTTATCACATCTGTGTTTAAGACAAATAACATTTTTCCCTCCCTTGATGGTGAGCAGAAGGCTGCTCAGGACATATCGCATGAGAGTTTTTCTATCACTGAACAGAGTGAGCACTGATAGAAAATTCACCACCTTGGCTTTGTGAAAGCTCACCACTACTGTGCTTGGTTTTTTTCAGCACTTCAAGCCTAGGTTTCACTTTTGACTGTAAAATAAACCAAATTGTACTTAAAAACAACGAAAAAGAGAAGAGCACCTCAAACCAGGGAAGCTGTGGATGTCCCATCCATGGAGGTGTTCAAGACCAGGCTGGATGAGGCTTTGAGCAACCTGGGCTACCAGGAGGTGTCCCTGCCCATGGCAGGGGGGTGGAACTCGATGATCACTAAGGTCCCTTCACCAACCCAATCCATTCTGTGATTCTATGAACTGCATACAGTTGTATACACTCAGACCTGCCTGCTTGACTGGACAGACCATATCTGGCGAATGGTGACCAAGGAGCCTGTGAAACCCATGCTGGGAAAGGAAGTTGGGTGACTATTTTTATATGACTCCTTTCTTGCTCACTCACTGAAAACACAATGTCCTCTTAACTCAGAAAATCTGTCCTTGCCGTCAGAAACGGGTGCGTGTTGTTCACATTGGACGGGTGGGCTCTGCGCCCAGGGAGGGGTGGATATCAGCTGGGTCGATGTCAGACACTTTTGTTGGCTGAGTGGAACAAGTGCCTGTTGACTCTCAAGAAAGAACAAACAAGAGATCGATAAAAGCAACAGACATTTAACATAGTGCATGAGACACATGGGGAGAGAAGGGTACCATCAAATCGAACATTTCCAGCCCAGATCCTCTGCACTTTACAGAGATCTTTGGGATCTCTCTAGATCACTGGCAGGACCAAGGCTCTGCCACAGCAGCTACCAAGCAGGAATTAAGAAAATTACCCTCCAGGAGGAGATAGCTGATCAACAGGGTCTTGTTGCCCTCAGATACAGACAGGTTTTTGCATTCAACAGCAGGATAGTCTTAAATTCAATGAAGCCCCAACCCAGACAGCTCACCTGGACAATGGTATTGGAGGAATCACAGGCCAAATGTTGAAGAGGTGCTTGCATAAACTTGCATAAAACATCTGGAGCACATACAACTTCCTCCTGCAGCTGAATATTCTGAAATCAAACCAAGCTCTGTTACTCAGGCAACACCTGAGCATCTCATCAACTTTCTTCTATGTATCAGAACGCAGATGGACAACAGAAGGGGATGAGGGAATGTGGACTTCTCTCAGGCCTAGGTCTGCAAGGTTGCTTCCCTTTAATTGGGCTAGTTCCCTCTGCTGCTGTCAACAGGGATCTCTTGGATGAAGGTGATTAAGAGAACACACTAAGTAAAGAAACCATTTGAACAGGTAGAAAGACCAAAGTGTTGGAGATGTCTTCCCAGGTTCTAGAAGTGACACACGGACACCCAAGCTCATCAGGCCAAACCTGATCTCTTGCGCAGGAGCCATGATGAGCCCTCTTTCTTAGAAAGAAGAATCACTAAAACTTTGAATCATGATGTATTTTTTCTCATTCTCTTCTGCTCTGAGCATATTTACCCCACATCAATATAGCCTGCATACAGCTCCTGCTGCTGTGATCACAGGCTGTGAAATGTGCAGATGCAGATGAACAGCAAATCCAGCCCTGCTGCAGGTAACAGGAATTTCCACCCCAGCAACAGCAACTTTATTAATTCGCCAGATCACATTGGCTCAGGATTAATTATGCAAGCCATGATAGTGCACACGGGCTCTACCAGCTTGTTAATGATTCATGTGCATTTTAGCCTCTGGGAAGAAAAAATCAACAGGAGGCAGGGACGGTGCCTTCAACTCAGAGGGGCAGTTCAGGCAAAATGGCGTAGCTTTCTTCTCTGCCTCCTCACATTAGTAATAGATGTTGCTCCTGGGGACTTTTCTATAGGGCTCACAGATATGCTCCAAGATAAAACAGAAAAGGTTGTGTGGGGGTTTTTTTTTTTTTTTTCTGGGCAGCTTTGTTAGTAGTCTTACGACATTGCTGCTTGGAGCTGGAGGGAATTTTCTTCATTGGCAGGAAGTCCTGCATAGGTCTGTGGTATTCCCAGGTCAACACATTCCCATGGCCACACATTGATGTGAGACCAGTGCTACCTAGCTTGCCCATCCTCTTTCTCCTAAGGGCCAGGAAAAAAATGCCTAGCAAGAAGCAAAAGCATGGGGCTAGCATGTGCTGATACTATCCCAGGGTACACTCCTCACCTCCTGGTGTGTGGGACTGAGGGAATTCCCAAAGCAGAGACTCTGTCCCTGCAATCAATAGCCCTTGATGAATTTTTCTGTCATGACTTTGTCTAATTGCTCTTTGGACTTGTGTGAGCTTTTAGCACGCAACATCCTGTGGTTCAGTGTGTCCATGCTTTAACTATGCACTGCGCAAAGATGTCGCTTCTTTGGAAACTGTCACCTGGTTTCATTTGCCTCTCCCAGCCCCTGTACCATCTTGGCTCATCAACCTGTGAGCCAAGCAACGCAGGCCTGGGTGTACTTCCCTCTGCGATGCTCCTCCTGCCTAGTCTGCTTTAATAGATTAGCCACAAGCACACACAAAAGATGCTCTGCTGGATCCAAGCTTAATTTTCTATGGCAGGGAAAGTCAACGTATTTTTAAGACAATTGATGAATTTTGACAGCCTGGAGCTAGACATCACTGTGGGTGTGGACCCCAGCTACAATGCAAGCCTTAGACTGAAGTGTGGTGGTGCTTAATTGTGATATGCTAAAGGCTAGCCTCCAGCTAAGCTGTTTTAACATCGCAAACCCACTGTCCCAACACAGAGATCAACACCTTTACACTGGTGTGAAGGCCTGTGTAGAAGGTCAAGTCCTAGTAGCTCCTCAGATGCTTAGTAAATCTAGACTTGATCTTGCTAAAGGTGTCACACTATGAGTAATACTAAGCAGCCAACGTCTCAAAGCAGGACAGCCTAACTCCTGTTGCGGCTGATGTAGAGGAGCAGATACCTGCATCAGATGGTTCATCTGAACTGTCTTAGGGAGGTTGAGTCGCTGGCTGGCTGTGGCTGGGTCTCTCCTTTGCCTATGACATGTGAGATGGCAATCGCAGCCCAGGCTTACGAGTCACCCATTTCTGTAGATGGGCCTTCACTGGTGTCCTGAGTTCAGGCAATCCAACCATGTCCTGGTTTGGTCTGGGACAGAGTTAACTTTCTTCACAGGAGCTAGTGTGAGGCTGTGTTTTGGATTTGTGCTGAGCAGAAGGCTGATCACATACTGATGTTTATCATTGCTGTCAGGACAGTCAAGGGCTTTTCAGCTTCTCTGGTGTACCAGTGTCTGGAGGGGCAGGAGAAGCTGGGAGGGAGCACAGCCCCCATTACTAGCCTAGGATTTGACTTTAGGATTAGGATTGAGACCCAAACTGGCCAATGGTCTATTCTGTATCACGCACATCAAGCCCAGTATGTAGGTGATTGGTCCAGAAGTTGTCTCCCTTGCTCCAGGGTGTCTCCCTCTAGGTCGCCCCTCTCTCAGGGTTGTCTCAGTCTCTCAGATTGCAGTTTCAGGACTCTTCCTGCTCCAGGATTGAGCCTGATCGGGTGGTGGGCAGTATCCCTGTGTGTCACTCATTTGTATATTTGTATATATTACTATTATTATCATCATTATTGTTATTTCGAATATTATTGTAGTTTAGTTATTAAATGCCTCTTATCTCAGCTCATGAGTCTCTTTTCCCTTTACCCCTTTAATCCTCTCCCCCATTCTCAGGAGGGGCGAGAGGGGAGAGTGTGTCAGTGGCTGTGTTGTGTAAAACTGCAACAGCTGGTCTCCCGGAACACAGGCTGAACTGCCTGTGCTTTGCTGCCCTGGGAGACAGCACCAGCCTCCAGGTCCCAGCCATGACTTATTTCTGGGTACTGCCTTGAGCACATCTCTGCCCATGCCAGGTTTTCCATCCTAGGGTTCAGAGGGATACAGCACATCCCAAGATCTGAAGGGGATGAAGGATAAAATCAGAGAGGAATTGACCCCTCATAAGATTGAGTGGGCTCTCTATCTTGCAGAGCCTTTACCAGAGCCTGCACAACTCTAGACATGGCTAGTGGTCTCACCATCACATGCCAAGGACTTCTCTGCCTCATGGGGGGAACAGGAGGGGTCCTCAGTGCTCTGAACAGAGAATGTCCTTCCCAAAGTACTGGTTATCTGCCAGTGACGGGTATTGTCTAGCAACAGCTGACATTTAATATTAAGGCTGAGCCATTGCCTCTCTGGGAATCATGGTGCGGGGCTCCTGACAGGTTGTTCTGGTTCTTTCAATTTTATTTTCTTTAATTAAGTGACCAGTAAGTTCCAGTGTCTTTTTCCTGATGTCTGAATGAATTATCTGCATATATGTAAAAAGAGTGTCCTGCCTGAGTTTGATGAGTGGCTGTATGCATTGGGAGGAGCCATGTCCATTCATTCAGCTTTGAGTCAATGCCATGGTGGAGACTGACTCTGCCTGTGCATGGCCCGAAGCTGAATCATCTGATTTTATTTTTCTTCATCACCTCCTCTTTCTTTTCTCCTTTTCCACCTTTCTCCTTAGCTTCATATCTCCTCTGATGGGCCATACGTCACTTTGTGGCTCCACACTGCATAAGGAGCTGACAGATGCAATCCTGGTTCATTTGCCTCATTATCTTGTTACAGGTTCCTTTTATGGTCCTCATGTCATCTATCTTACAGAGAGGAACTCCCATCATCTTGATGAGACAATATTCCAGCAACTGGCACACCAAGAATGTCTATCATTACTCTTCAATTATTTTCTCTTGGGCAGGAAGAGCTGTGGCAGCAAAGACCTCTAAAACCTCAGTTTCCTCTCTGTGCGCACATTTCTGACTCTACCTGGTCACACAGGCACACCAGAGCCTGGTCTTCTGCATACAGGCCTGGCACTGGCACGTTCAACAAAGTTCCGAAAGCACACCTGCAGCCAACAACTCTGGTGGCTTAGACAACTTATGCTGAGAGGTCTCGGTGCTTTCTGAAGGCCAGGATGAGGCAAAGTCAAAGGAAAATTAAACTTTTATATCACCCAGAGGACCAGGAAGATGGAGCACATGGTAAAAGAGAGTGGCATAAGGCACTTTGGTCTGCAGCCCAGAGCGGTGATAGAAAACGGGCTAAATACGGCACCTGGAAAAGAGTCCTTACTTCATATTTTTTAAGTGGCTCTTGAATAACATTACCAACACCTCAGTGCAAAGGAAACTAGAAGCCCATCCAAGGGCTGGTGATATGTTTGTACCATCTAATGACAACAGTGCAGAGCAGAGAGCTTCAACACTGTAAACCCAGGGTCCCTCCAACTTTCTCTTGGTTGACCTCCATCTCCCTGCTCCAGTGCCTTGAGGTTGATTGTTTTGAAGGACGGTTTGACTCACAGTGTTTTTTGGCATGCAAAAAGCACATCTGTCTCCTTGAGTCAGAACAGGTCCTTGCGTGTTGATGGTCAAGGTGTCAAGGTTACAAAGACATCTTGTGTGTTAAGACAAGACAGGGCAGGATGTTTCCAGCTGACTTCAAAATGGGGTAACTGTGAAAGGGAACTGGTGACATGGGACACACTTCATCCTTTGAAGGGTGCAGTACACAAGGACACGGCATTGTGCAGGAGCATGAGCGCCATTTAGATCCTCTTGATTCTCCCCTCTTCCCAGAACCTTTAAGTCGGTTGCACATATCAATTAAATACAGCTTACACACCCTATGAGGCAACTAAGTGCTATTTTACTTGTTTTATTACAGATGGGGAAACAAACGTGTAGAAAGGCCTAATGACACGTGGCTTCAAAGTCTCTGGCAGAACAGAGAGTTCATCTCTTCTACGTCCCCTGGATTGCCCTCCTCCCCTGTTGCTCCTCCAGGTAAGATGGGGTCACTCCAGCGCCTTCCCACTGCAAAACTGCATGTTTCCAGGGAGTGCTCGAGGTCCCTCGTACATGGCCCTGGCTGAGCTAAGGGCAAACCCCACGGGGTCTCGGTCACCCCCACACAGTCTGCTTTTCTCAGGAAGAAGAGCAGCACGCACCGGCCAAGCAGCCTGTGTTAAGGTCTGTGCCCAACCATGAGGGGACACGGCGAGCACCAGTGTTATTGGTAGGGGCAGAATAATTTGTCGTACTGATTAATCTGGGCCCAGTGGGGGTCGCATATTAACAATAAACTGGAAATGCCAACTAGGCTGCCTTCATGCTTGATTGATGCAGGGCCATTTTATTAACCCACGCTTACATTTGAGCATTGCCCATTAGCATCTGGTATTAAAAATTCTCTGAACTGTCTGAGCTTAGCAGCTACCTTAAGGAAGTCATCTGACATCAATTCGGGAGATTTAATTGTGCCATTATGTGCCTGTGCATGGTACTGAGTGCCATTTAACCCTTGCCCTTGCTAGCTGATTAATTACCAGACCCCCATGAATCAGTGTGGGAGCTCACTACATTGTTCTCCATGGCTGAAGCAGAGAGAATACTGCGTTCAAGATGAACGCCAACCTGGTTGTGCCATGCAATGGATAAGTTGGGATCTGCAGGCAAAACCTGTTTGTTTTACTGGAGAGGCAGAAAGTATTAGGAACTGGCATGAGCCGGAGAGGAGCAGTGCATGAGGTAACCCAAGAAGCTTTCCAGCTCCAGGGCTTTTTGGATAAAGAGGCCAGCACTTAAAATAGCTAATGCAAATTAATTTCAACACCAACAGACTATCCTCAGGGAGGGGGGAACATTTTAAATGACACATTCTGGATGCCTGTGAGCCTAGACTGCCAGAATGTCTCTTCCCCCTTTGCTATCTGGTCCTAGGCTCCAAGGGCAAATGAGTGGCCACCGCTGGGACTGGAGATGCTCTCTGGACAGCAGTGATGGAAAATCCTCTTGGGGAGTCAAGCAGATGCTCAGCAAGCACGGGCATGGCAGAGGGGCCCTCCAGCCTGTGAGCAGGGTGCTTTTTTTTGCAGATGCTATTATTTCTGCAGGCAGTCCCACTCTCTGTGTTTCACCCTTAAGCAATGCACCTCGGCAGGTCTCCTGGTTTGTTACCAGCTGACACCCACTGTGGGGCAGAACCGGCTCCGAAGCACCCCCGCCAAACGTGAGCGGGTCCTGCCCTGGGCACGTGGAGGAGCACGGGCGGCCGCATGGGCTGTGGGCAATGGGTGGGAGTGGGGCGCAGTGCGTTGGGGCTGGGGTTAGCCCTGGAGGTGCTGGATGGTGCCAAGAGCCTCCTGCTTTGGGGATCTCACCCAGCACCTGATGAAGAAGCACAGTCTGGAGTTGGTGTTTATATGAGAGGGCTGAAATTTAGCAGGCTGTTGCAAAAGCAGGTACAGATGCATGTGCCTCTGCTGGGCTGTACACCTTCTCCCCATCTGCATTCAACTTTCCTCCTCAGATAATGTTACCCCTCTTTTAATTTTGCTGGAAGGAAGCAGATAGCAATTTGGCAGGTCACAAGAGAGCCCAGCATCTCTGGGAGCCTTCAGCAGCCTGTTTCCGGCTGCAGTTTGATCAGGTTTCTATATTCATCACTGTTTCCTGCGGGGGCATTTCTGATAAGCTTTGCACTTCGCATCCTGTGGTCTCCCCCCGCCTCACCTCTGGCGCTCACAGGATGTTCTCTGCACTATGAGCAACTCGGGGCTGCTAAATCGCTTGTCAAAAATGAGTAATTGCTGGGTGTTGCGGGCACGATCCCAAGGATGGGGTGAGTGGAGTGAGCTGAGACACCAGGAGGCAGGGTGGGCTCTGGGGGCTGGGGTCTGGAGGCTGTGCCAAGGAAGTGCTGGAAGTATGTAATGCTGTGCCCTGTGGGCTGAGGAGAGCCCCGAGAGATGATGACTTCAGCCCAGATTTTGCTCGGTCGCTCTTAGGTGTCCCTTTGGCTTGTCTCTGTGGAGGCACCCTGCTCCTGCTGCCATCAAGGACACACTGAGCTGAGGGTTTCAGCCTGGACTACTAATGTACAAAGGGAAAGGCAGAGAAGGTCAGGAAGTGAGGAAATAACGTGGAGAGAAGAATTATGACCACATTTTCAGATGAACCCTGTTCTCTCCTGGCAGGTCTGTATATCACTGAATACCACTGATTTCCTCTCATTGCAATTCCAGCAGTGATATTTAACAGCAGAGAGAAAAGTCATCTCCAAAGGGAGATTTAGGGAATTGATGTGATTCCCAAATTGAAGACCGGGGAAAAGCGTACTACTTGCTCACTTAATTGACTTTCAGTACAAATTTTTATTCCTCGCCAGTGAAAGACCATCATCTTCCTTTGATACCTATTACATTTGCATGGGATTTCCTTGACTTCTTTCTTTTTTAATCAAAGCCTGAATTTCGTTCTGCTGTGCCGGTGTAAATCCAAGCCAGCTTCATTAATGCTCCCAGACGTGGCTGAGTGGGGTGGCTTGTATGTGAGTGACTCGAGGCACATCTGCACCCTCCTGCAAACACTTTGCTATTTACTTTCATGGTCTGAAATGAGGAATGGGTTTTATCTTTGTGAGTCGCCTGGGAGGATGGGGATGTCAGCAATGGGGCACAGTGTTAGACTGTGGCTGGGAAAGAAACATGGTCAGCAGTTTGGGTGCCTTGCTCTGGAGTGAAAAGGAGCTTAATAGGATGGATGTGACCGGGCTGTGCCACAGGCTGCTCTTGGGCAGAGGAAAGGGTATGAAAAAGACCTGGCACTTTTGGTTTTATGAGGCTACAAGTAGCTGCAGTTCATTGTAGGTCCTACAGTTATGGGCTCATATGAGAAAAGTCATGTCAGAAGTTGTACTTCCCATTAAAAAAGGAAGAAAAACCTCATTAAACAGCTTTTCATTTGTCAGAGGAGATCATGGGGAAAGTCAAATAAACAACTTCCCGATTTCCAAACAAATGCAGTCTCCCACTGTTCCAGGGTGTAACGAATAGCTGTCACACTGCCAAAAAACTTGGCGCAGAGAGCCAGGGACTAGCAAGTGCCAAATATTGTAAGCATTTGTGGAGGAGTGCACCTTGGCCAAGGGAGCCTCCTCTTCAGATGGGAGCCAGGGTGTGGCTGGGAGGGCTTAGCCACAGCCCTGCCTTGATCAGCACGTTTCCAGCCCTGGTAAACCTCTTGCACCCCAAACCTGCCCAAATAGGGGATAGGACAAGGGGTAATGGTTTTAAGATGAAAGACAGTAGATTTAGATTAGATATTAGGAAGAAATGTTTTCCTGTGGGGGTGGTGAGGCAGTGGCCCAGGTTGCCCAGAGAAGTTGTGGATGCCCCATCCCTGGAGGGGTTCAAGGCCAGGCTGGATGAGGCTTTGAGCAACCTGGGCTAGTGGGAGGTGTCCCTGCCCATGGCAGGGGGGTTGGAACTGGATGATCTTTAAGGTCCCTTCCAACCCAAACCATTCTGTGCCTCTGTAAAATCTAGGAGAGGGGCCTGGCGTGACCCTCAGACTGGCACTTGGGGAGCTCCTGCGCTCCCTGCAGGGCAGCATGGCCCTGGGGCGTGGGGTGGTGGCCACGGCTGGGCACAGGCAGAGGCCTGGGTGGCTCACACGCGTGGGGCACGGGTACCTCACCATCCTGCCAGACCCTGCCAGAGCTCCGGGCTGGGTCCCACACGTTGGGCAGGTGTGCCCAGCCTCGCCTCCTGGTTTGCCCGCAGAGCATGGATTAGTGCACAGACACCAGTAATTAGGGCCATGTGCACTGAAAACACAAACAGGCCATTTCATCAGCACCCGGCCCCCAGCCCTTGCCGTGCTCAGGTGCCTGGGAAGTCGCTGGCTGAGGTGGGTGGCCTCCTTCTCCCACGTTTTACAGCCTGTGGGCAGGAACCACGTTATTTGCTTGCCAGCTCAATTGCTGACAGGGTTTGCAAACTGCGGAGAACCGAAAGAAGATGCCACTTTGGAGTTGCCCTGCTGCAGGGGGCTGTGAGCATCTTTGGGGTACACAACAGGCAGTGCGTGGATATGGACCTTGTACAGCTGTCAACAGCTGGCTAGGGGAGGTTTTTAAGTCTAACACTAAATGTCCTCCTTTCAGCACGAGTGGAGCTGGAGTTGGGTCTGGGATAACCTGGATGTTGCCCTGTTGGGGACAGGTACTGAGCCAAAGTGGGCTTTTGCAGCCCTACATAGTCCTCGTACCTTTAGCAGCCAAATAAGCACAACCTTCCCCTCCACTGCCCACCTTCAGTGAGTTTCTCCTGACAGTCTCGCCATGTCTTGCAGGTAGGCTTGGGCTTTTTTGCTGCCCTGCACCCAAGCCACGAGGGCCATAGCCATTGGCTTGAAGTGTTGAGACACCTGAATTTGGGATCCTAAGTGAGAGACTGCAACAAAGCCTGGTGAGAGACAGGCAAGCCCGGGACTGGCTCCAGGCAGGAACTCTTCCAGGCAGTCAGAGAGGTACTGCACCAGGAGCCAGAGAGAGAGACATGCATGCAATTACAGCTGGGGACAGAGGAACAAGCCCTGCCTCACTGGCCAGCAAAGGGAGGTGACAGCAAGGCATGAACTGGTTGCAAGGCAAGTCCCCTGCAACATCCTCCAAGAGGTGATGGCTGAGCAAATAAGAAGTACAATGAGTTGGACATGGAATATACAATTGGGATGGATGTTTCACTCCTGGGAATTTCCCTGGGGCGGTGGAAAAAAAAATAAAAATCAGGACACCACCATGCACAAAGTGGAGCAAGTGTGTGTCTATTTATACTGCCACCCAGGGCTGTTCCTGTGCCTGGGATGCCATTTATGCTTTCTGCTGCTAATCTGTGTTTCTCAGCTAACCATTTCAACAGTGGTTCAAAACAGTGCTGCTCCTGGGTTTGGAAAAGGAGCAGTCCATGCCGGACACAGCACTGAGGAGGCAAACAGGCACCTGATGGGCACGGTCACCTGAGCACCCCTGAGAGATGCTTTTCCTTCAGGCTGCACGAGCACCCTGACTCGTGACAGTACCTTTCCACAGACAGGAGTGATGCAAATTAGGAGCAGCATGCTGAAACCCATTAGCAGGCGAGCAGAATGAGCTGTCCCATCTGCTGTTTATTCCTTTCAGCTTCCCCAAGAGGAAATCTAACCACGGGGCTCAGCTTGGAGCTGCTGGGGGTCAAACTTCTCTGCAGCAGCTGCACAGAGCTCGGGCAGGGCCCCCAGGACCTTCCCACTGCAGCCTGGATGGTGGTGGCCTGGGACGGTCATCATTTTGTGCCTTCAAGGGAAGCCCAGGGCTGAAAAGCTTCCCTGCTTCAGGGTTATTTAACGCAGGAGAAGCCCAAAGCATCGCAGCTCCACGGCTGTGTGTATGCGCATCCTAGAAACAAAAGCACTGCAGTCAGCTCCGACAAGCCAAAAGTGGGTCAGGTGGAAATGCGGGAGACCAGTGACTCATCTCGTGGTTGACTGGGCGATTTGGGAGGAGGAAAAAGCGGCCGCCTCTAGGAAACAGAGCACACTTCCAGCTCTTTCTTTCCTCTGCCCTTAATCCTGACATCTCTTCCTCCAACAAAATGACAATGGAGAGTCAGCCCTTAACGCCAAGGAGCGCTGGCCCTCAGAGGGGGAGTCTAAGGGCCCAAATATGCCAGCAAGGCTGAGTATCTGTTTGAATCAAAGGATCTGGGCCCCCCCACCCTACACCTGAGCAAGATGGGCATTAAATTGATCTGGGTGAGTGCGTGTCTGGACTTAAGCACATGCATCTCTACATCATCAGATGCTGGGGGGATTTGAGAAGCCATATACTAGGTATAATAGCTGCTCTGGCCCTGAGGTTGCAGGGCTGAAGGAACGGGGAAAGGGGCCACGCTGGCTGGTGCAGCTCTGGACAGCATCTCTGCTGGTCCTGGGTCGCAAGTACACAGGGTGTCAAGGAGGGACATGTCTGCCCTGACATCGCCTCTGTGCATGGAAATGGGGAGGGCACAAAGCCAGGAGATTACAGCTATATTAATTAGTTAACAATATTTGCTCATTACATTGAGCAAGCAGTGGTCATTGATGAGCCTGGCCAGCCTTCCCTGCTGGGACTTTGTTTCTCATTGTCAGTGGTCACAGCAGCTACCCAACCTCCCTGCTGGCACCTGCAGTCACGCTAGAAAACTTCCCACTGAGCGATGGATGATGCAGGATGGCAAAGCTTCTGGGGAAAAAAAAAAGGACAAAGAGGAGGTTTTGCCTGCCAGGGATGATGCTGCGGGTAGGCAGGTCTGCAGCCAGCACTGCTGGGCAGCGAGGAGCCCTCTGTGCTGCTGTGATGGTTCGATGAGGATGAAGCGGGCGTGTTGCAGACAGGGCTGACCCTTGGCTGTGTGGTGGCAGGTT
Source organism: Pterocles gutturalis (assembly GCF_000699245.1). Classification (NCBI taxonomy): domain Eukaryota; kingdom Metazoa; phylum Chordata; class Aves; order Pterocliformes; family Pteroclidae; genus Pterocles; species Pterocles gutturalis. The sequence goes on along the minus strand of NW_010115287.1, from coordinate 10,835 downwards.
AAAAGCTGAGTTTGACATCCTTTAAGCAGGCAAAGCGAGCCTCCTCTGCTCCCTCCCCTCTGGCCCCAGGGCCCCCTTTACTGGGGACAGCCTTCAGAGAAGGGGATGTGGCCACCACCCACTTCTTCCTTTCAAAGTGGGTAGGAAACAATGCTAATGCAGGACAAATTTCTCCTGTGTCAGGGAAAAGGAAATGGGCTAATACAAAACCAATCCATGCTGGCTGACCATGTCTTTGCTTCCCATGCAACAGGCACTGACAATGCTTAGGCATGCATATGCCCCAAAATACTCATAACTGAATTGGTAAGACTGTGGCAAAAATTCACGAGTGCAATTAAAACCACTGGTTCATCCCAGTCCCTTTCCTGGTGAGACCCTGACACCATGGCACATGCACATCAGTGCTTGCTGCATGCCCTGGTTGCACTTCCCTGGAGAGGAAGGATGCTCTGCCCTCATGGGTTTGGTGTGTCCAGATTCTTTACACTCCCTAGTGCTTTGGTATAGCTATTTTTTTTTCCAACATGCTCAGTCAAGGAAACCCAGAAAAAAAGAAAGCGTGGCATAAGAAATGGACTCTTTCACGATCACCCCTTCCCGACGGACAGGACAGGATAGGATGAGATGGGACATCTCAGTGACGCAGGGGTGGGCTTCCTCAGCTGGCCAGTAGCTAAGCTGACAGGGACATGTGTAACACAGGGAGGGAACGGCAAAAATTATCACAACAGATTTGATGGGAATTTAGAAAGCTCGGCTTTGTGCTGACCTTCGCAGTTTTTCCCAAGCACGCAGAAAGAGGGAAGCCAGCCCTCACGTAAGGAAGCAAAAGTGCGTCCCTGCCAACTTGCTCTCCAAATACAGGGAGGGAAAGCCAGCAAGCTTTTCCCTTGGCCCAGGAGGTCTGCAGGAGAGATACCATCGCGGGCCTCAAAATTTTTCTGCAAAGCAGTTGTGTGGCCACATTTACAGAACTTGTCCTTGCAGATGAAGTGAGCTTTTACAAAGCCAAACAAATGCAATGGACAGCTCTGAAAAACACTTCTGTTGGAAATTTTCCTTTCCTCTTCTGTCTTACACCACACACTAGAGTCCAGGAGGAGTTTTGGGTGGAAGTGAAACCAGCGCATGGTGCAAGGGGGGTGCAGGAACTGCCATGGGTTGCAATTGCACCTCTGGCTTTGACCTCGGCGGGAGATCCCTGGTGCTAATCCTGATTAACAAGGTTCCCTTAGTGTGGTGGTAACCTCGTTGAGGTTGTTGCTTTTGGGTAAATTGCCTCAGTTTCCCTTCTTCAAACAAACCCTCCTGATGGCATCACTGATGCTGGCAGATGGGCCCATGACTTCCCCCACAAAATTCCTGGGAGCCCCTATTTCTATTGTGATTTTCTCAAGGCTACTTCTGTTAAAAAGTGTATGGCCATCTTTTTAAGGTAACATTTGAAACTGTAGTTCAGATTAACTTCTCTGAGCAGTGTATTCAGACGTGGGTCAGGTCCACCAACCGGGTATTTTTCTCTTCAGGAGAGCCCCAAGGATGCTGAGAAGTTGTAGGATGCTCCAAAGGCAGCGGCTGGCTAGCTCAGAAGGGGTGCCAGGACTCGGCATGGGGAAGCCTAGAAAATATTGGGAAGGAGGTTGCCATCCCCAGGGGACCCCTGTGATTACAGACAACCCCTCTCCCCTTGCAGCAAGGTGTGTAGGATCAGCACCAGGCAGATGAGGTTGAGGTTCGTGGTACTAGCAAGGGCAGTGCCTCCCAAAAAGGCTCCCAGAGGTGGCACAGAAGGGCTGGAGCAGGCAGCTGTGAGGCCCCCAGTCACCAGCTGGCCACACGTTGCTGGTAACGTGCTCTGGGGACTTGGTCTTGGACACCTTCCCCAGGGGACGCCCAAGGGAGGGCTGGCAGTTCCCCATTTTTTAATTGGCTTCCTCTTTTGTGTGCTTTGTCACCACTGCTCTGCCCTTTGGAGAGCCTGCAGGGCTGCACGGTCTGCACCCCTTCCTCCTCCTCGCTGCATTTTCCTATGTCAGTCTTTCCTCTTCCCCAGCACTGTTACTCACCATGCTCTCCCTCAGCCGCTGAGTAATGGTCACACCAAGGATACTGAAAGAGTGAGAGAGGAAAATTCTTAATTTTTCAAAAGAAAATGAAAAAAAAAAACAAACCCCAAACCATGGAAAGTCCACCCAGGGACAAGAGCCCTACCGTAGCTTCTCCCTGCTAAAATGCAGAGGTGAAAAGAGATCTCACTGAGGACCTCTCCTGCCCCAGGACCTTACTGTCCAGTGGCACAAGAAGGATGTGCTGGGAAAACCTCCAGTGCTGTGGTGCCCACACGTGCCGTGCCACTGACCAGGGCAGCAGGTGGCTTTCATCTGGCACAGCTGAAATTACTTTTCTTAACAGCTTTGGTGGTACGCTGGCTCCAAAGGAGGCAAACTATTCATGCTGGCCTCTCCTAGCTGCCAGCTGTCACGGCAAAACAGATGGCCTTGTCACTGGAGCTGTGTGTTGGGGACTTAGGGCAGGGACGCTGAAAACGGGTGAGAACAACCCCTGGACCTGACATACCTATTTGTGTGTGTACATGGCTCGTCCCAACCATACATTTTGCCTCCTATGCAAAGCTTGCTGGGGCCTATCCGTCCATTCCTCTTCGCCTTCAAAGGTGATCGTTCGACCACTTCTCCCTTTATTATGGCAAGCGCGTGCTGGCAGCACGGAGCAGCAGGAACGTGCGCGGGGGCTGCCATGTCACGCCAAACTCTGCAGAAACACAGCTTCCTCTCTGCTCATCATGTTACACCCCATGAGCTCGCTGAGCTGGGGCTCAGAGCCCAGAATGATGAGGCTTCAATGACCAGCAACCTGAGGAGCCCTGGCCTCACAGAAAGACTTTGATGAATGGTTTGCATGCCCTGAGAAGCGTATGGTGCTATACAGTGTCACTCCCAGAAGATGATGTCCTGACAATATTATTTAGCAAGTCTTGATGGTGAAGAGCAGTCTACAAATGCTGAGTAGAAATCTGTCTGTGCATCCGTTGTGTGACAAAGCAAACGAGCTGCAAAAAGAGCAATATTTTCCTGAACTAGTTGGGCAGAATGACACTCTGCTCTTCTTAGTTTATTCAGGGCAACACTGCTGGGTCCCCAAATAAAGCTGCAATTAAGATGCCATTTCTTCTGCTCCCATAGCTGGAGGGAGATGGGTTTGAAGTGACTGTCTCTTCCAGGACAGACATGAGGAGAAGCAGGGAAACAAGGAGGTGGCAGGTTCAAAGCAAGCCCAAGGAAGTGGCTGGAGCATAATGAAGCGGTGGAACTCCTCACTGCAGGATGCTGTGGATGCTGAACATTTGCATGAGTTCAAAAGCACCCGGGCCTATTCATGGAGGAAAAATCTATTGGGGGTTATTAAAGGCACAGATCCCAGCACTGGCTCAGGAAATCTCCTGGGCACATTGCAGCAGACCAGAAGAGTCACCTGGGAAGCGCTGGCTCACTCGCCCGGCTTCATGCTGCTTCCCCGGTGCCTGAAGCAGGTTCGCTGCACTTGCAGCCAGGTCATTGATCTGGCTGGACTTTTTACATCTCTGTGTTATGGCTGGAGTACAAACATCCCTCTAGTGCTCCCGGTGTTTTTAGATTGGCTGAAACATCTACTAAATGTGTCTGTTTAGCTCATAGTTTTACTGTTTCCGTTGCTCCTGCTGTTTTGCTGCTTACTGTCTCTACTGGATGCCACCCCTGGGGTTAAGCCCTCTGGTTTGGGGGCGGCTGCTCAGAAAGTCACCAGGTCAGCGATGGGCTCTGGCTGGCTTGGACATGAAGGAGTCTGTTGGACTGTCTCCTATTCTCATGGGGGTTTTCTTTTCCCTGTAACAAACTCATTGGGCAAAGCAGAGTGCAGAAAGAGAGGGCTCCTGGGAGAGCTTTTCAAGGGCACAGACTCTTGCCAGCCAGGCTGTGGCATGTGCCTGTCCGTCTGCATGCCAGCTGCTGCAGAAGTGGATTTCAGCCACAAGAGCATCTGTTTGGCAGTGGCTTGAAAGCCCAAGCTCTCTGCTCCTTCCCCCTGTCCCCACTGGAGCCACCACGGGCTTTGTCCTGGCTGTAAAGGCAGCAGGATGGGGTCTTTCTCAGAGAATTTTTTTTTTTTTTTTGGTGAGAGATACCACATGCTGGCACAGGAAATCACTGAGAACCAACTTGCACGAGCCTGGAGAATTGTCCAGCCCGGTTCCCTGTTCCTGTGGTGGCCCAGACCATCACCAGCAAAGGTCTCCCATCCGCCTCCCCCCCTCTGAAAGAAGGCCCGGCTTCAAAGTTCAGTGGGGACGCTTGGGGCAAAGTCCACGAAGCCCTTCACGGAGACAACCATCTGACGCACTCTGGGTGTGAGTCAATGAATGATGCACCGAGACAGGAGGTGAATCAGTCACAGGGCTCTGCTGGGGGTGTCTAGGAAAACAGCACAGCAGCTGCGGTCGCTTCTGCCCCCCTGGGCCATCCACACTTGAACCAACGGCTTTGTCTCTGTCGGGGGACAGCAGGGCGTGACAATCCCGGGCCGTGTGTCCCCTCCGGATTTGTGCAATCAGGTCACAGCAGGAGCTGAGGCTATCTGTGGAGCAGGGAAAGAAGATGAGCCAGAGGCACAAGGGAGCTCCACAGGGATTTCAGACCTTCTCCTCTTGCCACGGCCTCCCATGGACGATTGTGATGCTGAGGGGTCCAGGGTCCAGGCTGCTGGCACAGGGGCCAAGAAAGGGACCCTGGGAGAAGCAGAGATGTGCAATGTTTTGCCGTGCTGAGACAGTGCTCAAGGACAGCCCAGGCTGGGAGGCGATGGAGAAAGAAAAAGCCTGGCTTTAAACTTGAACCTCATTTGGGGTTTTGTCTGGTCACAATTACAAAGACTGCTTCTCTGTGCCTTAGCAGTCATTTCTTCCCTTGATTTTTTATATACAGTTGCCATTTTCTTGATCCCAGGCAGGTATCAGGCCGTGCCAACCAAGTTAGACCCACACGGCTAAGGCTGCACTAGCCTAACTGTGGCCATTTTGGTTCTAGCCACTCTGCTGAGCCGCTTTAGCCTGAGCAGCACCAATATTAGGAACAAATATACAGAACCAGGGCAAGCGTATGCCAAAAGGGCTCCAGCCACACTCCTAGCCTTGAACATTTCTGGCTCAGCAATCTCCCTTTGGTTAGCAATCCCCGATGGGCTTTGCTTCCTGGGGTTTAGCCTTTGGGTTCAGAAACCCTGTAAACTCTGAGCACGCACAGGATCCTGCAGCGAGGCGTTCCTCTGGTTACCACTGCCTATGAGCCCGTGCTCCTGATGTGGGTTTGACCTTGCCGGCTGACACTTCTGGTTCCCTGACACCTGGGTGAGCCCTCAGCAGCTCCATGCCTCATAACAGGGCACAGTCCTGTTGAAAGAGCCTCTGAGGAGTCCAGCTCCTGCCTGGCCCACTGCTTGAGGGACAAGAGCCCAGGAAAGGCAGCAGGTTTTCACTCCCCTGGAGCCTGCCGTTTGGGCTTTGGGATCAGGAAAGAGGCAAGGGAGCTACCTGAAGCCAGTCGCACCCACTGTGCCTGGAAAAGAAGAAGCACCAGACACAAGTCACCTCTCCCTTGGTATAATTTGGAGAGGAGTCCCAGATACCGCTGACACGGAACAACACATATTTCCACTGCTCTTTCAAAACTCAAACAGGGACCACTGTTATATTCATAGAAATTAGTGGGAGATTTGTCATTCATAGCCTGACTGTATGAGTCTGACACTATGTATAAATAGGTTATAGTCACACTTACATAATGCTGCCTTATTTATGATCTTAAGCCCAAGGGAGAAATGTCTCTTCCCCAGCCCTTTCTTCCTAGCAAAAAACGTCATTCAAAGCTCAGCTTCAATCCTATCACTGAGGCCGGATGCTTCACCGAACACTGGGAAATTCAAGTGAGGCATTTCTCTTTCAACTTGCAAACAGCCGTGTCCCCAAAGAAGGCAGCTGCTAGGATCTCCATGCTAGCAATTAAATACCGCACTGGGGCTGGAGAGCTTTCAGGAGGGATCTCAGGCTTCACAACCGTGTGGGATCCATGTGTGTTAAAGGCAAAATGTCACAGGTTATGTTAAAGGTTAAAATGCCACATCCCTTACTGGCTTCAGTGTAGTTTCCAAAGAAGATCCCTTACACCCAAGTCTGTATCACAGCAAACTGAGAGGAGAGGATCAGCTTGCTTCCACAGACTCACTTCTCTGGCTCTGCTGCATCCCCAAATCCTGCAGCCAAAGATATTAGTCTAATCCCCACGGCACTTGAAATTTTGGCATGAAGGGACCCACGTGCTTGTTTCATCCACCTCAATTATACATCTGCTTTATAATCCATGGTCATAATAACCCAGTCACAGACCATGTGTGTCCTGACAGCTGGAATGGGGAAATCTTCAGGGCTTTTGGAGAAGGCAGGAGACCAACAGGGATGGGCACAGGGTGCTGATGGGGTCTGACAGCTGGCACAGCACTGCAGTTGCATCAAAAATGACAAAATGTCAAGGACAACTCATGCAGACCCTTATGTCTGGAAGCACCTTGTCTGCCAAGGCTGTAGAAACGTTCAGCAATGACCCTGCATCCAACCAGCCACCACTCCCATTGAGCCACGTGCTCGAAGATGCTCTGCCCAGGGGACAGACAGACCCCATATCAGGGCCGGTATCTGGGTCCTGGTGACATTGAGGGGCAGGTTTGCCATGTCTGTGGGACCACTGGGCTCCTCAGCTCTTCAGAGCCAGAGCGATGGATCAGATCTGCAGGTTCTTACCCACATCCAGAATGCCTCCAGCAGCTAACCTCCAAACCCTGCAATTTGTTTTCCCCCAACCTCCCCCCAAAACAAACCAGATCAAAAAGAAACAGCACAGGGATTTTGGGGAGGAGCCCTGCCTATTTCTGCAGGTGGCATTTAAGCCTGTTGCAGAAGACCCCTCCCCACAACACCAGCCCTAACGAACCACCTGAGTTAACCATCTAGCAGAAGCCATAGGTCTTCTTAAAATCCTGCTCCTGTTCACTGGCCATCCTGGATCAGCCCTCACATTTCTCACCCAGCGTGGTTGAAGCCATGTTGAGTTTTAACAGGCAGGGATGGGGCAGAGGCAAAAGGCAGGGGGGTGAGACAGAAAGAGGAAACCAAACCTGCAGCAGAAAAGGGCTTTGGCCACTTTGCATCCTGCTAATTGGAGTGGGTCCTGCCCTGATCATGTTTGCATGGGCACAAACCAGATGCAGCCGTTGGGGTACATGGAAGGCCCCATTGCTGTTCTGAAAAAGGACTGCTTTTTTTTTTTTTTTTTTTTTTTCAGCAATAAAGGCTGCTTTTTCCATCTCCTAATCTAGATCAGATCGGGGGCCCTGTAATTAGTCTCCTATCTAGTGGTTTATAACCAATTTCCCCATGACCGTAAACTCTCACTCTATCTACTATCGCAGCAGCAGGTTATCTGTCCTTCTCAAGCCAAAATCTGTAGGGCAGGTCCCTAGAGTGGGGATTATAAACTGAGGCCTCAGCAAAGAGCAGAGAAAGCAGACCTAGCAAAGCTCTTGGCATTTTCCATGTGCTGTCAGAGGTTTTCAGGCTGGCATGTGGGACTTTGGGGTTTGAGGCAACAAAGGTTGCGGCAGGGTTCAAGCACGTGCTGCAGCTATTTGCCAGCCTGGTGTGAAGGGATGGCAAAGGGGGGCCCTTCAGCCCAGCCTGGGTCACATCCCCTTCCCTGGCTCTGTTGCCCCTCCCCACCAAGCACAGCGCTGCTGAAAAGTCCTGAGAGATCCTCTGCTGAAAAATGAGTTGTGGATGAGTTGCTCTGCTGCCAGCCCACCGAGAGCAGCATTTTGTCCACATGCCTTGGCGAACAGGGAGATGATCTGGGACATGCTTGCTGAAATCTGCTGTTGTGGCCCTGGGTTTAAAATAAAAGCATGTCTGGGGCAATGTGATGTTTGGCAGGCCCACAAGAAGCCAGGAGGGATGCAGGTGGGTCCGAATAGCTCTACCTGTGCTCAGGTATTCCCTTCTCTCCCAGGATGTCCCGTGCTTGGCAAGGCACTGCCCTGGACCTCAGGTTTCTCCCATGCTTTTGCAGCTGAGGGGCTGGAAAGTGCTGGAAATGAGCATTTCCCCCTCCCCCAGCTTCTCAGCCAACCTTGCATAATTTTCCCTTTAGCCTCCCTAGACAGGTTCATTACAATTCCCCTCCATTAATATGCAAATATGCCCTAGAGGAAAAAGAGAGACAGAATTTATTAACATGAATCTGTTAACTCTTTCACTGATGCACTGCCCTTTGCAGACACGTGGATGCTTTCCCCAGCCTGGAGAGCTGCGAGACAGAGAGATGCTGTGCAAGGAGCACCATCAGGTGCTGCATGGGGCAGAAGGGAGCAATGACCCTGCAGCACTCTGGGAAGGCTGAGTTTTGTGGCTAAGCACAGACTTGCAAGCTGTTCCTGCCTTTCATTTCTGCCAAAGGCTTCCTGTGCATGCCAGGACAAATCGATCAACCCTTTGGCTAACCGCTGGGAGCTGCTGGGGGAAGGCAGCGGCAGCATCCTTAGGCTGCAACCTCTGCCATGTGCTGGGAGAAGTGGGGATCCAGCTCTGTGCTTTGTCCCTCTGCGGAGGGAGGGAATCAAGCTCTTGGGAAAACTCCAGCGTAATAAAATCCTAGCCTGAGTTCCAGCCCAGGTGGTGCAGAGGCAGGCACATCTGCCAGGGGAGCCCAGAGGGCTCACAGAGCTCAGCAGTCTCCAGCTGCCCACAGCAGCCATTGCCCACCCTGGGGGACACGCGCTTCAGCATTTCTCTGGGCAGGAAAAGCCTTTAGCTAGCCAAACAAATCGGTATCTATTGGCTGGCAAATTTACAGCCCGGCTCTAACTCGGTTTTCGCTGCCACAGTGAGATGAGGTGTAAATTCCTTTTCCTTAATGGCAAGGTACATATTGACATTTAATCATCCAAATGTGTGCCTCCTTTGACAATTCATTTCCCTCCAGCCTCCTGCCACAATTGCCTTTTCTGTCCAGGGCCCTATAAAAGACAATTCTTTGTTGCAAAGGAAATGAATGTCTATTGCGCTCTCTCTCTCTCTCTCTCTCTCTCTCTCTCGTTTCTTTCGGTGGTTGTTTTCCAGCAGGATGTATTTCAGTTTGCGCCATACGGATGCTGTTTGACAGGAATAGTTGCTTTCATGCTTCTCCAGCTTTGCAAAGTCAGGACATGAAACCGTATGGCCTTTTCCCATCCCCAGCCCTCCGCCTTGCCCCAATCCTCATCAGTGCAGTCAATGCTCATGCAAACATCCAGGGACAGCAACCCAAATCCCACCTCCTCTACCTGTGTCAATGTTGCCTTCCTCTCCCACCTCAGACCAGTTTGACCCAGTCACATACTGGAACAGTAAGGAAAAAATTAGGATGTCAGGCCCTGCCTCCAAAGGACACGTGCTCTGTGCTCTTGGTCATCCAATTCTAGTGTGAAAGCTGGAGCGGATGGTGCAGAAGGCACTGGAGACAGCAGGCCAGCTCATCACGTGGTAGTGGCCAACCTCTCCTGCCCAAGAGGAGCAAAGGAAACAGAATGTTTTGGCATCATCTCTCGAGCAAAACTTCCTGAGACATTTTGATGGTCCAACTTGAGTTCAAGTCATGTCACTACAAGAACATGATTTTTAATTAGCTTGAGATCAGTTTCTCAGTTTGAGTTTTTTGGTCTCTGACAGTATTCTCTGAAGGATGAAAGCACATCCCTGGCATGTCGCTGGCCAGGCAGAGTCTCCTTTGGTTCAGTAGAAATAGGTGTCTTCTTTCCTTTTGTCTGATGCAGGTTGGAATGGGAGGAAATTAGCCTCCCACCCCTGTTGTATTAGGCAACAGGCTCAAAGAAATACATTCGTGGAGCAGGGTGTACTACACAAATGGCAGCTACGTTTCCCCCACAGCTAATCTGATTCGGCTTGGCTGGCGAAGGGTTGGCACAGCACACAAAATCCAGGGGCACAAAGATCAGGCCGATGCAGATGGAGGGGAGAAACCAGCAGCGGTCAGAGAGCAGAGTGTAAGGGAGAGGCAGCAGGCTGGCTTCCTCCCAGGAAGGCACGCACACCCAGATCACCCTGCCTTGCCCAAATAACCAGCTACTGGGCACGCAGGGGAGGGTAAGTCACGCTACCTGCCCAAATGCTGCCCCTGTGGAAAGCAGTGACTGGAGCAGATGGGCTTGGGAATACATTGGGCCCTCAGCCTTAGTCCTCCTCCCACCCACCCCTGCCCCCCAGGTCCAGGTCTGCATCTGGGTGGCTGAGCACCTTCAGGCCTCTGAAACCCACCTGGGAATGGCTGGTGTCTGGCAGGAAATGCCCTGAGCATGGTTGCTGGTCCTGGGGTTTGCAGCATTGCTCTACAGAGTCACAGAATGGTTTGGGCTGGAAGGGACCTTAGAGAATTCCAACCCCCTGCCGTGGGCAGGGACACCTCCCACTAGCCCGGGTTGCTCAAAGCCAAAAGCTGTAGTTTGAAAGCAGCCCGAAAGGGAACTTGTGGATGAAATGACTGCTTGGTGTTCAGGCGGTGGTTATGGGGAGACCCTCCTGGGGTCACTTCGGGGCTGGGAATGTGCTCACTTGGCTTTTAGCTGAAAACAAGTGTTCCTCCACAGGAGGAATCCAACCGGGGACTGCTCCCCAGGCAGGGTGCTGTGGTGTCTGTCCGTGTGCGTGTGTGTACACGTGCGTGTGCCCCGCGGTCTGC
>NW_010115286.1:8178-8424 GCF_000699245.1 Pterocles gutturalis | reverse complement strand
TTCGGGGGGATTAACCCACCTCTGCAAAGCTCAGTGAGGGGGGAGGACATGAACAGTGTGAACCCCCCCAGCCATGGGGCAGGATGGGTGCGTGGGGAGGGCTGAGGTCCTGCAAACTCGTTGCATGTCAGATGCTCTGTGCTGCGAGGCGGCAGGGGACAAGCCGAGGGGTGGGGGGAGCAGAAATAAAGAGATGCCCCTCCCCGAAATGAGCCAAGCCCAGATGAAATTTCACCAAACAAGTGA
>NW_010115286.1:6138-8154 GCF_000699245.1 Pterocles gutturalis | reverse complement strand
AGTGATGGCAACATGGGATGCAAGAGGATGGGGGGTGCTGCACCCAGCCCACAGCCCCCCCACCCATGCCAGCACTCGCCCCCAGGGCTTCTTGCCCAGGTCCCAAAACACTGGGGCACTCTGAAGCCTTTAAACTCTTTATTAAGGGACCCATGGGGGATGCTGGGGAGCTGAACCCACTGCCCACCCCAGGCCCTGCTAACACTGATTTTTGGAGGAGTCACAAACTGTTCCTCTGATTTACCCGTGCACCTACGCTTGCTTTAAGCCCCATCATTTCTGGGGGGCTGGGATGGGGCCACCCCCTTCTGACTTTTGATATGCTGTAAATAAATATATTGAGGAAAAAGCATCTCTAAGGTATAAAAATTGCCGGTGGCACTGGGTGACCGGAGCAGCCCCGCTCCCTCCTGCAGCAATAACCCCCCCGGGAGTGGCGCTGGTTCTGCCCAAGTTCCCTCTGAGCTCGGACCAGCCTGCGGACAGAAATCACAGCGGCGGCTGGGAAACTTCTGATTTCATCCTGCTGCAGAGAATGCCAAAAAAGGCTTTTCCCAGCAGAAAGGATGTTTTGTGCCACCCGTTTCCTACACGAGGCTTTTCTCGTGCCGTAAGCCGCACGGGGTTTGGCCCAGCAGTTTTGCAAAGGTAACATCAGCCCGCTCCTTGCTCCCGGCCACCGCAAGGACAGGCGGGACACAGAGGTGACACCGTCCCCCAGCTGAGCTCCGGTGATTTGCAGCCAAGTCATCAAAACCGAAAATCCCGTGCCCTGCCACAAGCCTGTCTTTGCTTTTCCTCACCCCATCGCCCAGCCCCAATGGGAAAGAAGGAATACCGACAAGGTTTTGAAACCAGCTCTTTTCTTGCAAAAGCTTTGTAGAAAAAACCAAGATATTAATTGCAATTAAAAAAAAATAAATTAAACCACTTCAAGGGTGGAAGCCACCAGCCAGACCCTGGCTCCTGGGTGGGTGCAAAGGGCTGCGCTCCTCCTAACACCACGCTCCTGAGCCCAGGACATCCCTCTCCTGGCCATCAAACTCTCCCGAAAACCACCTTCTTGCCAACACACGTTCGCCCCCTCCAACTCCGGGTCTCATCCTGCCCCATGGGACCCCAGGAGACCTTCCCCACCAGCAGCAATTGCCTTCACAGCCACATAGGACTGCGCATCCCCCTCCGATCTCTGGCAGCACCAGGCATACGAAGCTTCGGCACATCCCGACACCAGCTGGTGCATCTGCATCCCTGTTCCCAGGAGACCACCCAGCACTTTCCAGACTTTCGGAGGAAGGGCGGCTTTGCACCCTGGGACACCTCAGGTGCAGATTACACCCCTATCTCGTTACTTGGGCATTTCATCTGCCCTTTATCCCTTTAAGTGACTATTCAGCTAATCTGTTTTGCCTGCCTGCGTGGATTAACTGGAGCCATATGTAGGGACAGAGGGACACAGAAGGGATTGTCACCGCATCCCGTCCCCTCCAAGCACACACATCAATGTGATACTGCAAAGCTGACGGCATGGCCAGGGCTACACCTGGTTTTAGGCAAGTCCCGACATAATTACATCACCTCTGCAGCCCCTCCTCATTGCAGGATGGCTTAAAACCCAAGGCAGGAAAACGGCACCTCCCTCCTCATCCCCCCAGACATCTCCCATCCGCTTCGTTTGCTCGGCCAGGAGCCACAGCAGGAGGGCACAGCCCCCCAGTCCTGGGACGGGGCAATGCGCAGCTCCGGGCACAGGGACAGTATCAGGAGTGGGCAGCTGGTGGTGGGACCCACCAGGATCCGCTGTGCCCAGAGTCCCTCCCAGTGAAAACTGGCTGAGCCCAGGCACACGTGCCGGGGAGCTGCTCCATCGTGGTCCCACGTAACCAGGGACAAAACTGGCAGCATCAAGCCAAGTCGCACAGAGAAAGGCTTTCAAGATGATCCCTCACGTCAGATCCCTGCCGGCTCTCCAGGGCCAGCCAGGACACGGCAGCATCCCTGCTGCGGGGGCCCGCC
>NW_010115286.1:5386-6107 GCF_000699245.1 Pterocles gutturalis | reverse complement strand
ACCCAAACATCCCCTGGGATGGGCAGCCGCAGCATCCATGCCAGGAGTGGAGTGATGCTGTACGGAGCTGGGATGCTGGGCATGCTCCAGGTGAGTGACCCTTGCCAAAAAGCTGGAAAATTTCACCGCACGGGAGTGCTAAAGGCTTGGGACGATGCCCACGGCCGGCAGAGAGCCGGAGCCCTGGCTGGATCCTGCCATACTGCAGATCCCAAGGGAGTGTCAGCCCTGGAGGGCACGGCACCAGAGAACAAGGATTTGGCTCATCTTCTCCGGAGATGGGATCTCAGCGTGGACTTCACGGCTGCTGATGCAGAAGGGTCTGAACTGGGTGTAACTGGGAGCCAGGGTGGGAAACTGCAGGGAAACTGGGAGGCCATGGCTCAGGATGGAGGAGCGGGCGATGTGGTACCCTCCTGGCTCTGCCTCCGGAAGGTCACATCCCAGGGTGCGGGAGACCGGGGGCTCCAACGTCAGCACTATGGGGGGCTCCAGGCTCCTGAAATAATTGTGATTTCTCCATCCAGCCCAGAAAGCAGCTGGTGAGAGAGGGCAGGAACTCAGGTGGGGCAGCAAACACCAAACCTCAGTTATTCTTCCCTTCCCCGCTGCAAAACATGCAATCACTGGTCTTAAAAAATGCAATTACTGGCCTCAAAAAAAGGCACCTGTTGTGGTTCTGGTGAATCTGTCAGGGAGGAAGAAGGACAGCAATAATTGG
>NW_010115286.1:0-5343 GCF_000699245.1 Pterocles gutturalis | reverse complement strand
CTGATGCGTGCTGGTGCCACCCCCCCCGGTGCTGCTGGGTTGGATGGTTTCGCATCCCGTGGTGTCCCTAAATCCCCTGCCACATCAGCGCCTGGGTGTTCACACTGCACAGCACAGGAGATGGATCCTTGCGAGCACGGCAAGGAGCGGGAAGGGTTATTTGCTTCTACCCCAAGGTCACCCATGGCATTCACACAAGCTTGTTGGTCTAGATAGTGCACGACCAGCAGCGCGATGGGGCCAGCCTCCCTGCGAGGATGCTCTGTCCTCATTCCCAGCCCCAGGAGGGTATTTTTCCAGCACTCTCATTGCTCCGAAGCCAAACCTTCACCTCCTCTGCACCCACTGATGTTCGGAGCAGCAGGCTCTTCCCATCGGCTCAAGGAGACGAAGACCTTGGCCAGATCCCTCCATTCCCCAGGGGCCCAACGCACCCCACGGAGATACAATCTTTTCCCCAATTCGATTTTTTTTTTGTTCCTTCCCCAAGAGTAAGGTGTGTGCTCTATTCTCCAGCAGAGCTAATCTCGTTGGGGAGGGCAGGGACACCAAATGTGTCTTCACCCTGGGTACAAATGCAAAGAGAAGGATCAATCCCAGCAGAGACATTGAGCAGCACAGTCCGGAGCATCCCTGCAGAGCATCCCAACGAGATCCAACCAAGCACAGCAGCAAGTTTCCCACTAAAGATTTTTTTCATCGAGCCAGTTTCTCACTGGCTTTCTTTGAAACAACCCCCAGGGCAGCTTCTCCTCCAAGGAAACACTTTGTTATCTCCCTCCTTGCAATTGACATCAGGGCCGTATCACCCTTTCCACCTCATTTCCATCATTCCCATGAAAATCCTCTGCCTGGTTTCCCAATTCCCACCCAGATCTGCCCTCGCTGCCCTGTCCCCGTCCCTCCCAGCCTGACGCACGAAACACAACTCGTGCAAAACCTTTCCGTGTATTGGCAAGCTCTGCTCCCGAAAGCAAAGCCCGAGGGAAAAGCTCTGGCAGAGGCTGGAGCCTCTGTAATCCCATCGGTTTCAGCCTCCCCGGCACGGCACGCTCACGCAATGCTCTCAGAGTCGCGCCACAGCGGATCTGCCATGCCTCAATGTCACCCCATTTATTTGTTTTGCTGATATGAAACAGAAAATAAATTCTCCTGCTCAACCCCTGGTTTTAACTCATGCCTTCCCGCAGCCAGGATAATACCGGGAGGGATGCTGCTCCCCAGGGACACACGGGGGACATCCCCCCGCATCCTGCCAGCATCTTCCCTCCCGCCTGCCTGTCAGCGTGCCAGCGAGACAGCCACTGCGGAGAGATTTAATTAGCAAAGACATCGTTAGGGGGAACTGGACCGTTTACCGGTTGGGTGGAGCAAAGGAAGACGAACCTTGTGTCCGCCCAGGAGGAGAGGGGCCACCAGCGTCCCTCTTGGCTCATGAGCTCTCTTTACATCCCGTTTACAGCTGGGAAAACTATATGGATTCAGTCCATGACGCACCACGCTTTGCCTTTCATATTTTGGTTCCCATCAGATCCAGATCCAGGTTAAAAAGGACATGGCCACCAGCCATCAGCACCTTTAACACAGCAGAAGCCAAAAACCAATGCTGGTGACATTTCTGCCCACTTCTAGCCGGGCAGGTGTCCTTCAGCATCACGGAGCTCGTAACCCTCAGACCACCGCTCCTCCAAAAACACCCAACCCTAGGACTGGTTATAGTTCAATCCTGCTCCCGTAGCACCGCCAAACCTGCCCGGTGCTTGGGAAAAGTTCTTTTTTCCATGGAAAAGGGAGACGGAGGGTGCCATGGCCCAGCCCCGGGGAGGAGGGTGCAGGGAGGCGCAGCCTCTTCCTCCGCATGATGCAAGACCTGCTGCTCCGACTGTCAGCATCCCCCCGGCATCTTTGCTTGGAGTAGAAACAGAGATTTATTTTAATGACTCATTAAAGCCTAATTGCATTCAGGCAGCAACACAGCCAGAGGAGCCTCCCACGTGCGGCAGTACTACAGTCGGGAGGGCTCTCAAAGCCTCCCCGAAAGCGAGAGGCAGACAGACAGACAGACTGGCTCTTTTTGGTGGGGCCAGACAGCAGGGCCAGGTGCCGGCTCTGGAGCAGCGTAGCATCATGGTTGGGATCTAAAAATCAACCCAGAAAAGTCTCTGTTCTTCTCTTCATCTGTCTGACACGACAAGCCACCGCCGGCTGCTCATCCCTGAGCTCCAGGGAGGAGCCACAACCTGCCCCGGAGCTTGGATGCCCACCTCCAGAGCCTCAGGCCAGCACCCATTCCATCTCCTAGACCTAAGGACACATGTGATTTTAACTCCTCTGTGCTTTTAAGGACCTGGTAGCAGAGCAGGGGGCTCGGCCTGGTGGGATTTGTGCCGGAGCCACCGTGGGCTGTCCTGGCAGGGAGCCGGACACGAAGCACAGGGAAGGGATGACCTGCTCGTCCCATCTCAGGAGCATCCTGGGAGGGGGGAACAAGGTGGTCATGCTACAAACCAGACATCTAAAAACCAGGGGAACTGGCCACGATGCCACCCCATGCAGTCCAGGCACCCCCAGACCACTGCCCCCGCGGAGCTCTGGGGTCTGCCTCCTCGGCGTTTTTGGGTGCCCCAGCTGACTCTGCGCATGTCCCTCATCCTTCCCAGCAGGTGCAGACCCAGTGACAGCCATGTCACCTGTGGGGATGGGAGCTTACAGTCACACCAACCCCCAGGGAGCCCCATCTGCATTCCCGGGGTGCACACTGGGCAATGGGGGTTACGGCCTCGCTGGCCACCGCTGCCCCTCCCCGGCACTGTTCCACCAAAGCCGGCAGAGTTCAGGCCCCATCTGCTCCCACTACCTCCAGTAGTGCTCGGCCATCCTGCTCGTTGCTGCAGTCAGCAGAGGGAAATTTTTTTTTCCAAAGGTTTTGCTGCCTTTCTCCTCACGTTGCCTTCAGTCCCCAGCCGAGCAGGTATAAAACCCTGCCATGGGGATGGGTGACAGGGGCACATGTCCTCTGCCAGCAGGTCTGGGCAGAGAAGCCCATCTTGCCCTTCTCCACCCGCTCGATCGGCACGGATCAGTCATGGTCAAACTGCTTTCTCCCCCAGAAAGCTGTCCCACGTGGGCGCGAGAAGCCATGGGCCCCCTTTCCTGCTCCACGATTTGGATGCTCGCAGTACCTGCAGCAATCCCGACCCCGTGCCATTGGAGGACAGCCTGCTTGGGGACAGCCACCCCATGGGACAGGTGCAGGACCCCAGCTGCAACGCTGCTTTCCAACCCAACAGCAACCCGTCCCTCTGGGATGGCCCATCCCGTGGGATCCTGGACCGCGGAGCGCAGGGAAAGCCAGAGCCGTGCATTGCTCTGGGCTGGTGCCGGGGCACAGTGCCCGACACCAATCCCACTTTTTGGGATAAATCCAAGCAGAGTCACTCCAAGATCAGGTCCAGGAGTGATTTTCCATAAAGCCATAAGAAAATCTCCCCCACGGTTGCTTTATAGGACCTCTCACACTCCTTTTAGCCACCGCACCCCAGTTGGGTCAGCTCTGCAGGGCTCAACTCTTTGCTGGATTTCAGACCAGATTTTTTTTTTTTCTAGTTGATTTAGCACACAGCGGGGATACAGCCTCATCCATCGCTCAAGATGCTCGACGTCACCCAGCCCAGCGCTGCCGGGTCAGGCGGGAGGGAGGCCGGCTGGGATGGTCACGCACACACCATCGCACGCGCCCAGCAAAAAGGAAAACCCACCGTGAAGCCTCTTAATGTCTCCTGCAAATCAAGTGTGAAACGCACTTTTAAGAAAACAAGGATAACGGAGCCTCAATAAATATTTCATCCTGGTGGGAAGGCAGCGACGGGGAAGGTCGGGCAGGCAGAGACGCCAGGAGGGATGGAGGGGCAGTGGGGATGGAGGCTGGAGAGGGAGAAGGGGGAGGCAGCCGGGGCAGGAACAACAGGAACCGCACAGCGTGACCTTATTTCTGTTTGCCGCTTGCCCCAGGGGCTACTGCCTTTGAGGCATGACCACAAAGCAGAGCCTGGCAAGGGGAGCAGCTCTTGTGTTCTCGTTCATGCCCATGGCTACGGTGATCCGTCCGTGCACCCACAATGCTCCCACGCAAAATGGCTGGAGGATGCTTGGCATTTCTCCGGAGAGGAGGGTTTGCCAAGTGGAAAACCCTTTGCACCTGATTTCCACCCTTGTAAGGGTCTCGTGGGCTGGAGCCCAGCGGGACCGGGCTGCCTCGCCTAAGCTGGGCTCTGGAGCCGGCTGTCCGCAGGCCTGTGTCGGGCTGAAATCCAGCGCCTTGGAAAGAGACAGGAGAGCATTTCCCATCCTGGTGGAGACGGCGCTGGAATGGCATTGGACTCACTGATCCACAGGATAGAGAAGAGCAGCCTGCTGCCACTGCTCCCTCTTGGCTTTTCAACAGGTGAACGAACCCTTCCTAGAAAAACCCTTTTCTGCCCCCTCCCTGGCAAAGCCCAGGTCAGAGCCCATCGCATCCTGCAGGACAACACAGAATGTCAACCAGCAGCCCCAGTACACCCAGTGCCCCAAAACAGCAACTGGGACAAGTGAGGGGCAAGGCTGGGGGGGGTTAAAAAAGGGAGGTTAAAAAAAAAAAAAAAGCCCCGGTAATACAAGCCTCCGTCAGGGTGGAATATTCCACCACACCTTCGAAAACCTCTCTGCTGGAGAGACAATCAATAGCATGCAAACGAAATCCAGCTGAAAACACTAAATGTTTCCACACGCCCTTTTGGAGGGAATGAAATCCTCCAGGAGAACCTTAGGAGGAAACAAAAGCCAGGCGAATAAACTCGGGCGCAGGTCTCCTTTAATTACCACAGCACGGGGCGAGATAAAACAGAGAGCCTTCGCAATAAACAAAAGGATTTGATTTCCTCCACTTCAGCAAAGGCAGCCACCATTTCCGCGGGGAGGTTTGGGGCTTTGTTGGGCTGTCACGTCCTTGCTGAACAGCAAAGCTTGGGGCTCCCACCCAGGGAACAAGAGGCTCAGCCTCAGGCTCGGGACTTTCAAAACTTCCCCCAGCTGCGAAGAAGTCGGGTTTAGAGACAGCCAGACGCAGCCCTGCCCGCCCGAACAGCCAGAAGAGTCAACGCTGACTTACAAAAACCCAGCTCAACGCAAAGTTAGACCACGCAACCCCAAGAAAACGAGCCAGGACCTTGCAGGGGACTACAACCCTGGAGCTTTGCCTGGACGAGGCTGTGGCGCAGGGGCTCAGCACAGCTGAGGGATCGGGATGCTGGGATCGGGATGCTGGGATCAGGATGCTCGGAGCATCCCACCAGGGCACCCCAG
>NW_010115285.1:55614-55887 GCF_000699245.1 Pterocles gutturalis | reverse complement strand
TAACGCCACCGAGTGCCGCAGCCACCACTCCTTCCCCCCCTCCCCTGGCGTGTTTCTGTCCTTAAAACACTCCGGTGTGAGCGGCACAGCCTGGTGCCTGCGGGACGGGCGGCCCTGGCCCCCCCCCGGGTGCCGAGCCGCTGCGGGGGGTTTCTGTTCGGTACACCCATTTATTGCCATTTTAACCCCTTCGGAGTTAAAATTTGTACTTCAAGGGTCACCCTCTCTCGGCTTCTCTGGTGTCTGTGGTTAGCTTGCCGCAGCTGCCTCGGG
>NW_010115285.1:0-55604 GCF_000699245.1 Pterocles gutturalis | reverse complement strand
GCTCCAGGGACGCGTATCTTGGCAGGGGATCCGTGGGCTTGGTTTCCTCTGTGTGTGTCTCCTGACCTCGCCCTGGAGCCTCCTGTCTGGGCTCTGCCCTGGAGCCGCCCCGCTTGCCTGCAAGGCAGAGCTTTGGCTTTCCCAAGCTGTTCTTGAGTGTTTCGTTTTTGGGTGTTGTTTTTGAGACCTTAGAGGCGAGAGTTATTACTATATGTCATTAACCTCATCGTCTCGATAAAGGACGGAGCACCTGTGAAAAGCACAGACTCATCTCAGCAGCTTGCACGCTGTTTGGAGTAGGCACCTCTCCTTCACTATGGGTTTGTGGTAGCTAATTCAGTAGGGCCCAATTTGCTATTCAGTGATACCATTATAAACAGTAAATATTTTTATCTTTCTCTGACATGATTTTTAAAGCTGCATAAAAATCATTTGTGGCGTAACACCTGAATTCTAACTTACACTGCTCCTTTCCGCTCTGTTCTGGCACGCAGAGACTTAACTTGCCATGGTGAGATGTATGTTGTTACTTATTTACTAGTAAGGTCCAGAGGAAGGGAAGAGTTTGACTGTGCACTTCTAACAATTCGATACATTTTTACAGCTAGCAGTTTAAGAGCATGTTTAAACTCTTCCCAGTATTTTTTGTTTAAATCACATTTTGCTCTAGTTTTTAAAAGTTCAGAGTATACTTACAGCTAGTAGCAGGTAGATGCCAGAAATGCATATTTGTCTGCGTGTGCATGTGTTTTGAGATGCATCATTGCTTTGGGTACAAAGAGGGAATGGAGGTGAGATTTTAATGGGTGAACTTTGATTCATTGCAGTGTGATGTCTTCTTGTTTGAGGAATAACTACTTACTAAGTACATAGTAAGGTGAGACAAAAAAAGTACCTTAAGAATATATCCCTGGGGAAGAACAGGCGTTGCTATTTATATTCTAAGATGGCTGGTTTTGATAGGCATTTGTATGATGTTAGGGCTACCGTCTGTCCCCAGTTTCCAGGAGCTGTCTGGTTTGTGTTGGGTTTTTTGTTTTGTTTTGTGGGGTTTTTTCCTTCCTTTGGTTATGTCTGGTTGGAGTTGAAAATTTGGGATGTTTGCTCACAGTTTTCAGATGACCCACAGCCTTGTCAGACCTGAGGCTTCAGCTGGGTGTCAAGAAGCCTGTTTCTTCTAAAGAAATGGTTGCTACAAGTACATGAATCGACTGGGTTACTCAGGATAGCGTGCCTATGAAAAAATGCAGAGTGGTACTGTGTCTGGAGCCTTGTCATTGTTACAAACATTCATTACCAACATTGCTGATCAGTTTAGCCTGCTGAAAGTGTGCCAGGCTGGGCAGACTTATTTCGCAATTCCACATCAAATCCCACCTATAGGAAACTCAGAAATAAGGTTTTCAAAACTGGGCAGGGGAAATGAAGCTCCCGAATTCTTCTTGAAGAAGTACCAGGAGTTTCTTTGTCTGTTTGCTTCAATGGGATCTGTATCTAGGTGTCCAAATAATATAAAGCTGATCTATGTAGAACATGACGCTTAGAGGAAGTGAGGTTACAAAATAGACCCTTGCAAGGACATGTAAGTACTGTTGCACTTGCCTTCCATCATGTAAATGCATGGCAATGTATATAATGTTTCTGGTTGCTTTTTAAAGCCCTGTGCAAGCACAGTGGCACGTTCTGGTGGGGAGAGTATGAAAGATCTGTCCGCTATTTTTGGAGGTTATTAATTATTTTTCTTTTTGAAGGTGTTCAGAAATTATGCTGATATTTACACAGAATAGAATAAAACATTTACAGGTTTTGGAACCTAATATTAGGTACCTGAATTGGAATTTCAGGGCCATGTGTGCCTTGTTAATTTTAGTCAGTATAGTTAGAGTGAGCTTTTATTTAGATTGTACGTTTCCCTGTATAGCACCTGATTGAGGTCCAAGTAGTAGATGTTTGAGAACTGCTGTGCTAACTAATATACTCAGGGACTTTGAACATTATTCAGTCAAACAGCTGGAGCACAGCTGAAAATCACCATACTACAGTCAATATGCTGTGCTGTGGGCTTCAGAACTGTGTTCATTTGCTTAGCATAGTTCAGAATGGGTAATGAGGTAGAATTTAAAAATGGGATTGAGCCCTAAATTTGAGTATTGCATACTGAAACAAATACATTTTTATTTCCTCGTGAAACGAAACTGTTAAGTAGGCTCCCAGAATTCCATCCTGAAGTCCTGTATGCTGCTGTGAGAGGGTCAGGCAGAAGCTTCACAGGGTCAACCTGTTGTAGAAAGTTCATAATGCTGTCACACTATGGCCGGTGAATCATGACAAGAGTAGCTTTGTTTCTTCTGGAGCATCCTTTGATAGCCTAGCCATTTCCCTCCTGCTGTTTATACCCTTTTCTTGCACTACCGTTGCCTCCTGATGCTTGTCCCAGACTGTGCTGCAGGCGCTTTTGCAGAGAGGCAAGTGTTTCTAATTTATTTTTTTAATACCGTGAACTTTAGGAAGTGAGTGTGCTGTGCTTGTGACTGCTTAACAGCGGAAATGCTGTAGCATCCTCTAATAAGGTTGCTCCTGAATGCCACTTGAGACTTTCAGAAGGGCAGAGTGCCAGTTTCCTAAGCTGTGTTTTCTCACAGGGAGTGTTTTACGTCGTGTGCCATAATGTGTCCTGGAGTCTCACTCATCTCCAGGTGCGCTTAATGACTTTTTGCCTTGCAGGGTCCTTAGAATGCAGCTCGTTATTGATTTTATCACGTGGAGTGGTGCAGAAGGGGGATATTTTCCTCAGTTTATAATGCAACAGCTCCCAATACAAGTGTCTTGTCTCATTGAGGCAGAGGGACTGCAAAGCAGAAGCAAATCTAGTCCTGCTCTGTTTAGTGCCTTGCAGAGAGTTTGTTGGAGCTGGGCTTCCTGTGATCGCCAGGGAGCCTGTGCTACCAGTGGGGATCGGTTCCCCCCTCTCCCTGCTTCCCCACACCCCAGGTCCTGTGACCAAATACCCTTGTGAACTCCGGTGCGTTGGGAGCTAGCGGTTAAGCCTTGCTCCGCTGAGGAGAGGGTGTGCTAGCTTCAGCTCACTGAAGCAAGGTCATCTGTGTGTCATGAGAGACACAGCCACAACACATAGGACAAAGACTGCTTCAGAATGATGTGGAAGTATATAGTTGTCCCTTTGTGCAAAGGGACTGTAAAATTTCACGTTGAGTTTAAGGCAAAGAGAACGAGGAAGCAACAACACACTGTGAATGCTCTCCCATCGTACTGCAAGCTTGATTGTCTCTTTATGTCTTCTGGAAATGTTACTGTAAATAATTTACCTCTGAAGGGGTTGTATCACCATATCCCTTTTTAAATACCTGGGGCTTGAACTTCTTCCTTAATGTTCCCTTTTCTCTGACACAAAGGACTGAAAGTTATCCGTAAAACAGTTGGATGAGGCTTTGAGCAACCTGGGCTAGTGGGAGGTGTCCCTGCCCATGGCAGGGGGTGGCACTGGATGATCTTTAAGGTCCTTTCCAACCCAAACCATTCTGTGATTCTGTGTGAGTCCTTTAAGACTATTTCAGAGGTTCCTCAGTTAAATTAGCAAGTGCTTCCACATGGCTGTTATACTGTTCTACCTTTTTATTCAAAACAGTTTTAAAATGCTTTGTTTTACATTGCTGACCTGTTCCTGCTCTTCATTCACCATTCATTTAGTCGAGTTACCTGGGATGCCTCAGCTTGTTTTTTGAGGCAGCTGTAAACATTCAGCCCTGCGGGTCGCCAATTTGCTGTGCTGGGTCAGCACTTGTTCTGTAAGTATTATTGTATAGATTACTTACAGGTGCACTTGTGAGTGAAGTATTGCAGACAGCATTGAGCAGACATAATAATTGTTAACCTCACTGCTTTCTCTTAGATCTTTGCTTTCACACACTGGTAGCTTTTGGTGCGGTCTCAGTGCACTGATCGCTCCAGATCTTGTGGTCACTACTAGAGCATAGCTGACTCTCTGTTGGATGGGAATATAATGGTGGAGGGGACTGAGGAGATCATAAAACCAAAACCACCACCAAACCCCCAAATCCACCAGAGTATAAGAGCAATAATGATGTCACTGAAGCTTCTGAGACAAAAACTCGCATTCGTTACTGCTTGCACAGATAGTAAAGCACTCAGATAAATTCCTTTTGGAAAGTCTTATTTTCCATCAGTTGAGGCTTTCAAGAGCAGTTTACACCAAGCGAGGAGTCACTTAGGTATAGCAGATTGAGCCTTAAAGCTTGGAAGTACAGTAGCTGGCCTCTTAATGTACCCTGTAGTCTCTTTCCTTTTTTTTTTTTTTTTTTTCTCCTGCTTCTGTGATTTCACATCAGATAAGGCAGTGGGAAATACACTTATTCCAGACATCAGAATGTTCATGTTGTTTGCGTCCAATTAAATGTATGCAGGACTGCTGGAAACAATTTCAACTTGTTAGTCTTTAAAGAGCAAAATATTAATCTTAAGAAGGTAAAAGAAGTGAAGGAAAATAGTGGGCTTTCAGGTTTTTTTTCTTTACTGCATTTCACTTGCAAGTCTCTGGTCAGCTCTGAAGATATTTTAGCAGTTTCACAGCAGCTTTAATCTTATGTTAGGTCTCAAGTATGTGTGTATACCTACATATATATGTATATATATATAAAAGCTAGTTTTACTTTCTGGAAGTGGAAAACTGAAGAGACTTTTTCCTGTTTGGAAAGCTCATCCAAGTCTAATTTATGGAGAAACTGAATATAAAGCACAGGAATAAGACAGTTTATTTACACAGGAGAAAACATAATACATGTGGGTTTCAGTTTTTTCAAGATCCAAAATAACAAATCCCAGGCATACTTGTGGATTTGCTTTAGATTTGAGCATCCTGAGACATTAATCAAAGCTTAATCTATGCAGAAAATAGCAGCATTGAGAATAAAACCTAAAATCAAAGGAAAAAAATTGAATAACCTAAACAAACTCCACGCAAACAAACCACCTGAAACAAGTAAAAGCGCTAGCAGCTTCTCTTTTTAAGTTCTCAGGAGCTTTCACTTCTAGTGAGTTTTAGGTTTAGATGTAACCCTAAGGGATTAGGACCTTTAAGAACAGTGCTGTTAACTAGTGCTTTGTCTGGGGAAATCACTCGCTAGGAATTTATAACTCATTTGTTTCTGTGTGCCATAATAATAAAAAAATCTACGCTGGTCTCAAAGCACTGTTGTTGATAACTGTGGATAAAAGCAGAGGAGGGGGGACCCCCTCCCAAAAAAAACCCCAAAGCCAAACCCAAACAACCCAAGCCCAAAACAAAGAAACAACCTACAAACAAACAGAAAAACCCATAGTAGTTCTTACCCAGTACAAAATGCAGTGAATTAACAGGAGAGATCTCCAACGTATATACCTGCTTGTTGGTGTTACAGAACATCCCCCCTCTCTGATCTCTACAGAGAGAGGGGACTTTGCAGTGTGGCCAGCAAGACTAGTTACCCTGATCTATTGCCAAATAATTTAAAGATGGAAAAGAACTGTCAGTTGTCCCTTCCGCCACAGTGACTATACGCGATCACAGTGAAGGATAACCAGTTTTTAAGATTTTTGGCTTGCATCTTTCTGTAAATTATAGCTGTGCTGAATTACATGCGAGTAATTTATGGAAACGGGTTCTTCTTTCTGTCTGACTCTGACCTTAAACATGAGGAGTATGATTAGCAGTGTTTGTGTAGTTTGCATAATTGAAAAGAGAACTGAGAATTTAAAGTTGCTACAGGAACATTCAGTTAAATTTTACAGAGAGAGTACACATAGTAGCTTTTGGATTGCTTTTGAGTGAAAGTTATTGGTGTTCATCCAGTTGCAGTGGAAGCTGCTGGAAGGCTTTTCCTGTCATTTCCTAGCTTTGAATTTTATTTTGAATGGCAGTTGAATTTTCTCAGCATTAGTTCTGATTCTTTGTAGCTTGTGTTGATGGATTGTCTGCCAGCCTTCCTCTCTGGCAGGGCAGAAGCTGGAGGGACACACGTGTTTATCAGGCCAATTGAAATAAATGGGAAGCTAGTTCAGCAGGAGCAGAACCTGTCCCCTCACAATTAATTTATTTTGTAGTTGTGACTGCTGGTGTGGGTTCTGGTGTGGTTTTCTTTCTTTCTTTCTTTCTTTCTTTCTTTCTTTCTTTCTTTTTTTTTTTTTTTCTTTTACTGTAGTTCCTCTTTTCTATTCTTCCCCAAAATTACCTAGTCAACTTTGTTCCTGGGCAGCACAGCAAGAAGATAATAGTTCAGAGATATTTATACATACAGTTTTTGACCAAATTGTTCAGTGGGTTTTGTGGTAAGAACTGTCTATGTGTCTGACACAAAGTTTTGCTGCAAAATGAAAATATGTTGATCCTACAGAGTACTGGGGTCGCAGGAGTTTCTCATCTAGAAAAGCTTTGACTTCTGTGACAGTGTCAGTAAGGGTGCCTGTGGACCTGCTTGATGGAGGCACAGCAAAAGCCGTCAGGAGAGATTTTCCTTTTTATTTATTTTTTTCTTTTTTCTTCCCACAGACATAGTTCACAATTATGTATGCTATATAAGCATATGTGAAAGGAGAGTACCATTCTGCTGCCATAGCAGGAGGGCACTGGTATATTTGTGTGAGATTCATTTACTTTTGTGCTTATAGATGATGTAGCTGTGGCAAGCAAAGCATTGATGTGTGGGTCAGACCTAAGCACAGGCCAACGCTCCATTTGCTCAGGGTGAGTTAAAGGGATGCTGAGTTGAAACCACACCTAGGCAGTGTGGACTTAAATCGCTTGCAACTTCCCTGAGGTTGGCTTGTGCCACAGAGCAGCCGTGCAAAGACAGAGTCAGTCTCCAGGGGCTCCGTTGTGAGACTTTGCGCTCCTGATGGGAGTTTTTGTGGATGGAGGAAATCCCTAAGGCTGAGGGGAGGTTTGTAGTACAGAGTTGGACCTGTGTATCAGTAATGCTTACAAGGTATTAAGTCTTCTGGAAATGTCACTGAAAGTGTCTAATGCATATACTTCAGCATAGGCAACTTCCACTTCTGGAGATGAGTGCTCTGCAGGCTGGTCAGGGTGAGGCACAGCCTGTGTCCCTGTATGGAGCAGCTTCCCTGCTCAGTTTACAGATATATTTAATTAACCATCTAAGCAGTATTTTGCCATACTATTAATCCAAAAGAAAAAAAATGTTAAGGGGGAGGCAGCTTTAGAGAGCCAAGCAGCTGAAGATCTGCAGCTTGGACACTTGGACTGCCAAAGGAAGTGGTGCTGTGGCTTGGTTGCTGTGGATGTTGCAAGAATAGCTCTCGGGCAGCGTCTGACCACCTCATTTCAGAATGAGTTGACCTGGGTATGCAGGAGATGGTCAAGCTCCACTATGAAAGCATCTCTCTCCATATTCCTACCTCCTGCTACGAATGGGAAAATAACCTTTCAAGTTCCTTAAATAAGAGCTCAATTATTTTTTTACTTTTTTTGAAAAAAAAAAAAGAGAGAATAAAGGGGTAATATTGAGGAAACTTTTGTTAAGGGCAACTTAGTGCTTGGCTTTCTGGACTTTTGACATCAGTGGTCTTGAAAGGTCACTGCCGCAAGACTTTCCTTCATACTGACATAATGACTTTCACTGGATTCAAAGTAAAATGAAGGATGTTATCTGCAGTCCTATCTTTTTAGGGTGCTGGCATATGCCTGCTGTTATTGAGAGTGCTTTCATATGAGCTCTTCTTTGCCCAGAATCCACTGTGGGAATGACATTTAGTACTGTATGCACAGGCTTTGAGCCTTTATAATGACTTGGGTAACTGTGAACAGAGAATTTAAATGGTCATTTTGTAACTGTGGGAAATAAAATCACTGACATCACATGTTCTTCCTTGAACTGACTTGTAAGGTTTTCTCTTGGAAACTCAATTTCGTAGTTCCCAGTGTCTCTATTTAGGCTACTGTTCTTACCTATCGGTCAGTAGTAATGCTGCTGCTCTGTTAGCCTGACTCACAGTAAGGAGCTTTGTCACTTGAGCCTGTGGAAGATTTTCTTCTTCTGTCTTGGTCTGCCATCCTGTCACACAGTCATAAGTTAAATTTTTGTGCCAACAAACCTCTTTAAGTCAGTAGGAAGCTAGATCTACTATGTAATGTTTTGCTTTTTCTTCTGTGATTATTTTTTTTATTATTTTTTTCCCCTCAAACCCACAGCTGCCATAGTTGTGTTGACAAAGCCCCAGTGTAAGCTGCATTACACAGAGAGCACAGCAGTTGTCACTTGTGAGGACAGCAGTGCTAGAAGAAAAAAAATTCCTTCTTTTAGAATACAGCACACCTCCACGAGGAGAGTTTTGTGGCAGGGACATGGGCTGAGTGTGTCGCAACACGGACGTGCTCTGCACGTCTCCTTTTACTGCAGCGGGCTGTTGTTCCTCCTGATGGAGTGTGAAGTCTGTGTGAAATCATCCACGAGTGTCTGGCTTCCCCAGAGAGGCCAGGGAGTGACGGGAGCTGGGTTGTGGCCTTGCAGCACCACTCCGTGGAGATGCCCGCATGGTGTGGAGAGGGTGCTTCAAAGGGGTGTCACAACAGATGTGTGGGAGCGTACTTGTTGCTTTATGTGTCGGCTAGCTCGGTAAGGTGGTGTTAGAACTGTCCCAAGGGTGCAGTTCAGGAGGAATGCTGTTTAGATAAAACATGCTGTAGTTTATTATTTGCATTGGTATTGCAGTAGCTATGTTTTGTCAGGCAGACAAAGGCATAACAAAGACCCAGAGCCAAACAAATTCATACTTGAATTAGGTGCAGATTTTTAACATGGAAAAGAACAACCAGCCACTTGAACATTGTAGCCAGAGAAAGATGGATTCTTCATCAATGCAAATCAGTTGCAAGTCATACTTAATTTGAAACAAGAATGAGTTTCAGGCTATCCTAAGGCTAAACTAGATTGTCACAGTGATCCTTTCTGGCCTCTGGATCTATACATCTGTAATGCTTGGTCCACCAAAGAAGGGACTTCTTTTCCTTACTATTTAAGGTGTCAGGACAAAGTTAGGGAAAAGAAAGGAGCTGGTGTGTCCCGGGGTACTGCAGCATGGAGTGTCCAGTGACTAGTCTCATGTTGCAAAGGAGGTTTTTGAGAACTGGGAGCAGTTTTCAGAGGTCTTGCAATGTGGTTCAGAAATTGAGGACGGTACTTCTGTTGTATGGTTGGGTTTTTTTTAAAAAAAAAAGCACTCAAATGACACCCCCCACCCCCCCTAAAAAAAACCACTGTAGCGCTTACTTGTGGTTCCTAGGCATCAAGAAGAACTTCCTGCAGTGAGACTGTGCTACACAGTGTGCTGAATTTGCTACTGGTTACTGTGAGCTTTAAAATTATTTCCATAGATTCTATGCTTATTTATCTATAAATATTATAATTGTGAATCCCACAAGGAGGAAGAAAAGGCTTGAATTTGGACAGCAGAGCAAATCACTATGCTGAGCTTATACAACAGTATGCCCAACTATTCTGTTTCTCACCCGGATTTACATTTGCTGAATACATTTGCTGAAATAAATAGCCAGTTTCCTTTGAGAACAAAGTTGAAACTGAATAAATGTAAGGCTTCAGAGTACTAACAAAGGGACCGAACTCTAAAATAAGGCAGTTATACAGCCCAAGTAATGTAAATTAGAACAGCACAGAGGAAATCTAAATTTAGGAATACATAGGATGAGCTAGTAATGTTTTGTGAGAGTTTATAAACTTGTAGTTTTGTAGTGTGATCCTTTGCTGTTTAGTCTTCTTTTTTCTTCTTTCCCTCAATGGCAAATACATATGGAAAAAATGCATCTTATGATTGCAACTGTATGTAAAATGAGTTTTGTTACTTTTCTCAAGTGGAGGAGCCTATCGAAAGAGGAGAACGTGGCAAGGAGCACCTGCTGTTCTGTTCAGCGGAAGAGGCACTCAGCTGTGAAGGTTGTCTGCACAGAATTGTCCCATTCACAGATTCCCCAAGAGCGTATGTAACAGACCTTGGGCATAGGCACTGGTTCTATTGCAGCTGGATAAGAAACTTTATACAGACTTTCAACTGAGGTAGTTATACTGGCTTTGGTTGGGCTATTCAAACAAGCAGGACTTGCTCTTGTGTTTTGAAGTTTGCAGTCTGTAGATTGCTAATGCTTTCTTCTGCAGTGCAGTAATGTTATCTATTCAAGCATGATTTTTTGGCAAAATCACGATGACATCAACAGGATGCAAATGTATGAACAGGGGTATGAGGAGTAAAGCTCCATAAATTCAGAAATAAGGAGTGAAAACTGTGTGTAGCAATTGCTGTGAATTCGCCAGACAGTGAAATCTGCCTCTGTGATTTCATTTCGTCCGTTTTCATCCTGCTGCTAATTGGTATTTGAATTTCTAGAGATTTCAGACAGATTATTCTGAAAAATATCTGGACATTCACAAGTTCTGTTATTCTGTTAGTTTTTGCAGGTGATCTTTTGTGTTGGTAAGAAACAGAAGTGATTTCTAGAGACTGTGACGGAGTTTTCTAGGAATTTACTTTCTCCTGATGTCCAAAAGGGACTTTAGATTATCAAAAAGAAAGCTTCTTTCTGAAAGTGGCTCCTAATTCTTTTCCCACAAACTCAGAGTCTGTGTTTCTGAGGGTAAAAACCAGCAAGAGAATGCATCTGCAAAGAGTTTCTCTGTAGTTTCATCCACTTTATGCTGACAGAATTAATTTATGTAATTTTTGTGCACGTCACTCAAGAGACAAATGCTGTTGTCAGTGTAATTTATACAGGCGTTATTATCTCCAGTGAGGAAGCATGGCTCAGATTACAGGGTTCCTGGCGATTTGAGGTACAACTGTTCTGAACTGTTGTGTGCAGCGTGTTCGTGTGCCACATTGGCAGATGGCTGAGGGGAGCATCCACTGGCTCTTCAGCTTTAAAAATCAGAGTTGGTGGGAGCGTTGTCAAAACACGTCAGCACTTGAGGGATGGTGTGCAGCAAACCACTGGCTCCACAACACATCTTGGCACACAAGTTGGGGTTCTGAAACAAATTCTATTCTTACTATACAAGTGTTTTATTTGGTTGGTTGTTTTTTTCTAGTTGCTATGTACTTAAAGTTTGAGCTACTAACCTAGAAGACTGTAGCACTTAGGAAAAGGATATGGCACTGAGATGTTTTCCTTGATATCTGGCGTCAGGAAGCAGCTGTGCTTATATTGCGAGTTATACTTAACTCTCTGTTTGGAAGTTTAATTTATTTTGGTGGTCCTAGATAGGCATGTCAAATGCCAGTGCTTGGTAGTTCATAACAACTGCTCATAACAATAAAATACATCAAAATGGTAAGGGGAGAAGAGGAGGCAGAGGAGGCAGAGGAGGAGGCTGAGGAAGAGTGTTTTCTGGATGGCTATATCATAAGTTTCTGAATAATCTGGAGTAGCAAAAGCTCTAGGTGACTCCCCTAGGGAGGGGAATAGGGGTTTTGAATCGAGTCATTTTTCTGCTACCACTCTTACAGTAGGCTCTGACTAGGGAGGGCACAGAAGGTAATGTCGTGAAACAGGAAAGAAATGGAGGAAGATTCGTGAATAAATACAAGTAGTCTCTAAATGATACGCTGGCTTGGATTTACTTGATGGGTGTCAAAAGCCATTCTTTTTTATTTAGAGAAGACAACACCCTGCCTGAGAGGACAAAGATGACATTTTGTTCTTTACAGGCATAAAGGTAGTTTTCCTATTTATTCCTGACATTTTGTCATTCATGCTATGAGCTTCCTTAGAGGAGAGAAGTAAATAGCCAGTCTCCTGTGAGAGTGAGGCATGAGCTGAATGAGTTTAAGGTTTGAAATGTGCTATATCGGCACCAAATCCTAAAATGATATTGTCAGAGTTCCTGAATAAGACAACGGCAAACAGTGTCAGGTACCTAGAGTATGTTAGAGGTGGACACAGTAAGCTTATTGGAATATAATATAGAAAAATCTGAATTAGGAAGGCATTTATATGCAGTTTTATACTTCAAAAAAACTTGAGGTTTAACTAGAAGGATGAACTTTGAATGTGTTGTTGTTGTATTATTTTAGCACCTTCAAGTTCTTGCACGACATCTGTGGTAGAGGAGGTAGATAACAGAAAGCTGTTCCTGCCTTGAGCACTTTAAAGTCTCATCCTGCACAGAGAAGCCCTGGCTGACTCTGCACTTCCCCGGGGTCCTGCTCAACGTGGAGGTGCTCAGGGCTTGGGCAGAACACTGGCAGCCAAGAAAACCAGCAGCTAAGAAAGTGTAGGTATTTGCCAGAGAGTTATTTTGCAGATCATTGCATTATATGGGAATTCAAAGATAGCTAGGCACATGTTGTTTAGAAAACACTCTGATTCTGTTCTCATTATAACCTGGTAATTCATTTTACTTTTGGATTTCCTAGTGCTTTACAACATTTTGTATGTATTAGGGAGGATTTATCCTGATACTTTGGATGTTCAGTTCATTGTTTCTCAGCTGTTATGTACAAAGTTGTAATTTTTTTGTCTTCATAGACACTATTTTTTTTTCTTTTGCCTTAAACATTAGTATTGCTGGTTATTCCACTTGTATGCAGGTGTCTCTGGGAAAGGCTCTTGTGTGCAGTGAAGTACAAACAGTAGCATTTTGTCAGTCCTTGAACCCTTTCAGAAAGGATGGCATTGCTGTTCCTGAGATTATAGCCTCTACTTCTGGTAGTTTGAATGCCATCATCAGAAGCAAAGCAAATGTAGTTGAACAGATGTAGTATAAAAAAATACATAGGTCCCACCAAGAGGTTTTTTGGCTTGTTTTTCTGCGATGATCTGTTGATCCCGTTGTTTATTTGACTGCTGGTTTCAGTTCATGATACAGCAGGTTGTAAAATCACAAGAAAAAGTAATTTTTAGGAGACAGGATTCAGAATATTGTGGTATTTAGGGACTAAATGAAGAATTCTGTCTCTTTTAAAGAGGTAAACTGACCATTGTGGAAATGCAGCTGACTACTGATGGGCTGCTGGCATTTCATAAAAATGTTTATAGAAACCTCGAGCCAGCTCTGCTTTTATGAGAAAAGCAAAGAGAGGAGACTCATTGGGTTTGGGGATTCTATCACCACCCCCGTGATACTGTGCTCAATGCAATGTGTCTTTTCAAGTGACCTTTATCTTAACTTTAATCTTTCTTAACCTCTTTGGGGAAGTTATATTAGCTGAATATCTTCCATGTGTGAAAATTTACTTTACCATCCTTTAGTACCTTTTATACGTTCCATGTGGATATTAATGTTATCACTTTAATAATAGTTATCAACAGGACTGGCTTTTTTTGGCATTTAAAACAACTTTACAATATTAGAACAGTGCATATACCATTTGTGTGATTAAAAATCCTGCCAGTCACAAATAAAAATGGGATCAGAGAGGCTGAGATCAGAATTCCTGTATTAAAAGCCATGAGTTTTACATAATAAGTATTTTTCTTGTTAAGAGCTGCAGAGAGAAGATGCATGAGCAGCACCTGTAGCATCTTTTGAAGGTTCAGATTCCCAGTCCTTTCAGAATGAGGCAGTATATGTGGAAATAATTGGAAAATAACCTTGAAGGTTTCTGTGCCTATTTGAGTGTGAATGGATGTATGTCAGACGTAATTAGGTCTACTGAGGCAAACATAAATGTCAATCGCATTTCCCAAATGCATCCAGCTACTTTTGAGATTGTGAATGGGGTCCAGTGAGCATGCAGCCTGCTTAACATCACCTTTCCATCTTATGTCTTTTCGTTCTGTCCCTTGTGATGTATGGCATTTGATATTTTTTTTCTTGAAAACGAAGTTGAAGAGCTGGAAACTAGGCATTGCCACTCCAGTGCTTGCTTAGCTAATGTGTCCAGAAGAGCAGATGTAACTTAACTAATTCAGAACCCTTAATGAAAATGGTGGTTATTTGACCTTCCAGTGGTTTACAGGGTTTAATCAGTTAGATCACAGAGCTCTATTTATTTAATTTGTTGGAAACTTGATGACCCCTCCAGTGCCTTGTCTAACATTTTTTTTTTTTTTTAATGCTATAGCTATGACTTTATAAGATCTTACTGGCAGCGTGAAAGGCACATCTGTTTTCAACCGTGTTTGTAGGTAAGCAGCTCTGTTCTGCTCAGTTACATTTGGGTACACCTATTGTGCATATTCATGTATTCTTTCTTGATAAGTGATGTACTGCTGGCTTTGCGGGGACATCACAAAACGTAGTCTCTCTTAGATCTTTTCTTTCTGGGTGTCTTCTTTAGAAATATTTCTAAAATTCCAGCCATGTGCTCTTGTAGTTGGTTAGAAATGGGTACATTCCCCTGGAGATGCCTTAAGAGCATACTAGGAATAGAAAGGGTATTGTCTAGAAGAAACATCACTGAGTCAGTAGAGTCTCTGGTTGTGCTAGAGAGGAAAGAATGCACCTTGCTTTTAAGTGTATTTGGGGATTTTGGAGACAAACGGCAGTTTAATATTGTTCACGTGAGCAAGTTTATTTAAAGTCATGAGCTGCCTTGTGTAAGTAAACTTTTACAAATCCCTTTATGGACTGTGGTTTGTGATGTGAAAGCAGCTTACTCAGTTCAACTTAAATGTGCTCCTAAGAAAAAGAACTTAAATAAAACTAAAGTAAACCTACTGGGAGCTGAGACAAGAGTATCCAAGCAGCTTTTTGTACAAATATAATTAAGTTGGCTGAAAATCATACCTTCCAGATATCTATTCAGCATTTTCTTGAAGACAGTCCGTTCCTGGGAGTGGAGGGGTGAGAGGCAAGACTTTCAGCTCCCAATGCTAGCATTTGTAACACAGAAATCAGGGGAAAAATCATATTGGCTCTCATTTTGGGCCTGGTTTGAATAGTGGAGTAGTGAAATTTTGGAAACTGTTTGCATTCATGGCTTGTCCTTAGCAGACTTTAAGATTTGAAAAACTGACTCCTTTCAGTGTCTCACTTTGAAGAGATCAGGAGATCCCTTGAAATACACTTTGTGCCTTGCAATGCTCAGAAAAGTGCATGTGATCCAACAAAGACGGTCAGTGCATGTATCACCAGGTGGTCCTGGAGATTCCTCTGTAGATTGTTCTGCTCTTAGAGTTTATTATGAGTTTGCTCAATTTTAGCCTTATTTTCTTTCAAAGTGAATTAAAAAAAAATCTAATAGTCTTATTTAGTAACTCACTGTAAATGTAATAACTTCTTTAATATTTTAATTACTTCTTATGGAAGCAAGAGAGAGTAGAATCTTCTGTTTTATTGCAGTAAAACAGATATGGTCCTTTAAGGCATTTCTTTGCAAGTACTTCTTTCAGAGTGTTTGCTAAAGCTGCTCAAGCTGTTATTGGGTTACTATGTCTGCTGGGTTTTAAATGTATGTATAACTCCAACATTATTATCTTTACAATTGTTATTGTTATTTAGTTGTTAGCATTTGAGTCACCTTAAATTCCATCTTTCGACATGCTGCCTACAATGCCGTGCTGCAGGTAGCCCCAGAGGGACAGGAGAACTGTTCCATCGCGGCAGCGCTCTCGGTACAGCGGGGTATGCTAACATAGCAGTCTCCACGGAGGACCTCAGCTTGTGTCTTAGGGTATCACTGCTCTGCGTTGGGTGAGCATCACCAACGGGCTCAGAATTCTGCAGATACTGGTTAGCATCCTGTCGACAGTACTGGAAGTGGTGTGATTTGTGCGTGATTCAGATTTGCAAGGTAATGGTGAGACTTCTGAAGGGCGGGAAGGGACCTCGAAAGATCATCTAGTCCAATCCCCCTGCCGGAGCAGGACACCTAGATCAGATCACACAAGAACGCATCCAGGCGGGCTTTGAATGTCTCCAGAGAAGGAGACTCCACAACCTCTCTGGGCAGCCTGTTCCAGTGCTCTGTCACCCTCACTGTAAAGAAGTTTTTCCTCATACTCAAGCGGAACCTCCTATGTTCCAGCTTGAACCCATTGCCCCTTGTCCTATCACTAGATGTCACAGAGAAGAGCCTGGCTCCATCCTCCTGACACTCACCCTTCACGTATTTATAAACATTAATTAGGTCACCCCTCAGTCTCCTCTTTTCCAGGCTAAAGAGACCCAGCTCCCTCAGCCTTTCCTCATAAGGGAGATGCTCCATTCCCTTAATCATCTTTGTGGCTCTGCGCTGGACTCTCTCCAGCAGTTCCCTGTCCCTCTTGAACTGAGGGGCCCAGAACTGGACACAATATTCCAGATGCGGTCTCACCAGGGCAGAGTAGAGGGGGAGGAGAACCTCTCTTGACCTACTGACCACCCCCCTTCTGATACACCCCAGGATGCCATTGGCCTTCCTGGCCACGAGGGCACAGTGCTGGCTCATGGTCATCCTGCTGTCCACCAGGGGGTCAAGGTAATGGTGAGACTTCTGAAGGGCGAGACTTTATCATCTGGAGACATGGTCATTATAACATACAGGATAAGTGTACAGGCTGGCTAATCAGAATTAAAGCTAATTACTGGGAAAATGCTTATTCCTCTTCTCTTGAGAACACGCCGTTCAACAATTCGTTATTAAGCAATTATATTTTACACAGCATTACAGGTTTGCTTGATGTTATGCAGACGATGGCCCAAGTTGTTCAAAGGCTAAATTAGCAAGGGATGCTCCTAAATAACACATCACATGTTCTGCAATTGGGGAACTTTGCTTTTAGGATGTTCTGTTCTTATTTTACTTTTTTTTCTCTCTCTGGAAATTTTCCTAAGACATTCCACATTATCTCGTTACATTTTTCTGAGCATGAGGAACACTCACCCTTATTTGAATGGTTTGATGGCTATTAAAAAAAAATTAAAAATACATTTGCATTGAAATATGTCCTGAAAGATGAGGCCTCTAGGCTAGTGGAAATTACCATGTAGACTGGAGCTTTTTCAAAACCATTCACATACTAATTTAAGACAACAGCTAAGATATTGGTAATATAAACTATAAGAAAACAGAGAAGGGAAGCATCAAGTAAAGGTGAGATGACTGCAGTCAGCGCTGTGAATAGTAATCGTGACATGCAAGCTGCTTAACTGTCAATCCGTGTCTGTGGTATTGTGGCACCAGGTGAATTTAAAGAGATTTTTAAGGACAATAAAATAGTAAGCTTGAAGTTTTCACAAATGTGGGATGGTTTAACAGAAAACATTGAAAATTCAAATGGGTCACACAGATCTTTCGGGCTGAAATTGTTGCAGGACATTCATAAGCAAAACATTGAAAAGATAAGTCTGAGATGTGGGTACTGACAGAGAGGGGCCAGAGGGTAAGGACAGCATCATCTGATAGAGATTGTTCAGAAACAGTAGGAGTAGAAGGGTAATCAGAGTGTCTTCGGAGTTTTGGAAGAGGATAAGGAGGAAAGAAATGAATTATAGAATCGCAGAATCATTAAGGTTGGAAAAGACCTCAAGGATCATCAAGTCCAACCCACGCCACCTAACCCACTAAACCATGTCCATAAGCACCACATCTACACGTTTCTTGAACCCCTCCAGGGATGGTGACTCCACCACACGTGAGAAAGGAATACTTGGAAAGCAAAAGCAAAAACAAAAAATGGGGACAGACCCAGGAAAGCTGATGAGTGATTGCATGGCAAGAACATGTTGGCATTGTTAACCAGAGTCTTGAGAGCATTCAGTACTTTGATTCTCTTACAAAAGCTTTCTGAACCAAGCTTCCTGACGTGTTCGTCTGCAGTCCCAGCTGGTGATGGCATTGAGTAGGAAAGACTGGTTATAGTGTAAAATGTCTTGATGAGTATAAATCCTCCATTGTTTCTTCTGGTTATGTGAGTTAGACTAGTGGTGTAAGCAGAATTGGATCTGGCACTTGTCATGCTTCTGTAGTGTTAGAAAATTGTAAAGCAATACAAGCTATTAGCTTATAGATTTCACCTGCTCTATTGTTGCATGTGCCTGCAACATGCCTTAGAGAAGAATCTTCCCTTTTAAACGTTGCAGATTTTTCAGAATGACTAATTGAACACATGCTAGAACTTACTGTTTTTTCAGCACTTTCTCTTCGCAATTACACCCTTGCCTTTTAGATTTGTTTCTGGTGCCCATCAAATCTCTTTTTATTCTTAAAAAAAAAAAAAAGCCAGACCAATCCATTCGTGAAGGAGGATGGATCTTTCAGTTTTAGCCTGTGCAAAAAATGAATCACAGTAAACTACAGTCCATTCAGGTTCTTATAGGTGCCGCATTTTTGAACACATTGGTTTGGATTTTGAGTCTGTGAACTCTGGACTTTAATCTTGTTTGATTTTGTTTTTATAATCATATCTTAATTTTCATTTCATGTTTAATTAGTTTCATTATATTTGGTGGCAAAATGTTTGCCTTATCTTCACTGTTAATAGTCTAATTGTTTCTCTTGCCTTAAGTAATATCTCATTAACTTTATAAGCCATCTTTTCCACATCATCTACAGAATTAATTTCCTGTGCATGTCGTTGAATTGTCTGCAGCATCTTTCCCAAAAGTTTAACAATTAGCATTTTTATTGTTGTATTGGATTTTTTTCTGTAAGAATTAAGCTGTGAAGACAGTTGATAAAAAAATAGTGTTATTAGTTGGTGATCTTTTCAGACATCAGAAAAAATCTATGTATTCTCTATTGGTGAAACAGCTTAGGAGGTTAGAGGTGATATAGGTCTTTTTTTTTTTAAAAAAAAAAGCAAAAAACAAAACCCCAACAAACGCCAACAACAAACCAAAACAACGAAAAAAACCCAAACCAAACCACCTACCACACAATAACTGAGTGCTGTTTTCTAAATCTGAATTAAAATTTTCAATAACTTTTGATGTGCTAACAACAGATGTGGTTGGTGGTTTTACAGAAGAAGAGGTGCATTTAGTGATTTTTTTTTTTTTTTCCCCTCCCCTTAAGTATTTTATTGCCATTTTCTGTTGGTTACATTAACTAGAGAGAATTAGGCCTTGCAGACAGCAAACAGATGCTGGAAGAAGGTATGTTTTAGCCCTTGGAATACTCTTCAGTATTTCCTTCCCTTTCTTTCATTGGAATTACATAGCAGAAATATAATGAATGAATCATGATAGACTAGCACATCACTTTTGATGGGAATATTGCTTTCTTGTGGGTGTGGGTGTGTTTGGAATTATTTTACCAGTATACCGCCAAGGTCACTGGTAGGAAAGTCACCTGGTTGAGACAGCATTTATTCACTACATCTTTAGGTCTTTGTTTCAAGTCAGGTTATTCTCGGAGGGACAAAGCATCAAAGAGTCAGGTTATGAGCATGACAAATATTATGTATGGGTGATAGAAGCAGATGAATTAATTTAAAAAATCCCATCTAAAGTGGTACTTAATGGAACTCAGGTGCTAAGAATCTAGCATATTGCATATTTTTAAAGAAAAAAACCAAACCAACCAAACCCAAACAATGGTTCTCTGTCACTCGTTCGATCAAAAGAAGCAGATTGTCTGCTCCTATGTAGCTCTGGAAGATCAGCTCTCTCCCAGCTGCTTGTATGCACTGTTTGCCGTTTTCAGAGGATGAAATGAGCACCTGCATTCAGACACTTTGTGCTTTTGCTGTAGGTCTTGGGTTGAGAGAAGATTACTCTGTCCTGGAAAATTATGCAGATTTTGAAAAGATGTCTTTTTCCTAAATTAGGACAAGAAGTTGCATTCTCTGAAAAGTCCTTGGATTTTAGCTAAGATAGACCAAAACATTTTCATTTAAATGATCTTAAAATGTTTTGTTTCCAATGTGACTGTTGAAGTGGATGCTTTAATAGTGAAAATTCTTGCATAATGAAATATTTCAGTTGGACAATGATGAGTTGGGGTAGTTTAACAGCTTCAGAGATTTTTGGAAACAAACATGTTTATCAAACATCATCTTTCCCATGAACAATTTGTTTTACTAATGAGTATTTATTTAGAGACAAAAAGATGTTTTCTCAAAAAATTACCAGTTTGCTGTATCTGCTGCATATTTTTTCTTCTGTAAACTCAGAGCCTCATGCTACATGATAAAATATATGTACTTCTTATACAAATACTTTCATTCCAATGTGCTTTAAATTTGATGTCAGCTTGTATTTCTTCATAAGACAAGAAAAAACCTGACAGTCAAGGAAAGACTGCTTCTATAAATAATACAACCCTTATGTAAAATCCAGGACAGCAGTAGTTTATACTTCAAAAAGGAAGGTAAGACAATGTAAGGTAATCTAGACAGGTATCCTTTTTCTATTCATGTTCATGTGTTTGCCGAACAATCCTGGCATACAGAAGATTATTGTGCATTGTAAAAACACCGTGGCGAATTATAAGATGGAAGTAATTCTTTCAAACTATGCATAATTAAGCCTTCTACATTTTTAACTAAGATAGATCTAGTGACAGATTCTGACTTGATATGCCTCAGTATTTCCTCATTAATTTCAATATTGTTGTGCCCGTTCATGCTAGTACCAAGTGTGTATTTCCTAGATTTTTTTTTTAAAGTCATTAAATCAGTTAAGATGCTTCAAATACATGTACTGCAGCATGAACACAGTTAAGAGTTTGACTTCAGATCGTTGAACTCAGTGAGAGTTTTGCTTGCTGTTGGGATAGATGAAAGCTGGATTAGACCAAATTGAATGTACAGGGGAACCACAGACTCAGTTTTGTACAGCTAGAATGAAAGAAAAGTATAAAGATGGGTAACAAGGACTAACAGTGGTATGGAGTCTTTCCATGCAGAGAGACTAAATGGACTAGAGCTTCAGCTTGGAAAAGCAATGACTAAGAGAAAACACAGTAGAAACCTATAAAATCATAATTATTACAAAAAAATGTAAACCAGGAACAATTATTTTCTGTTTTGTTTTGTTTTTTTCCCCAGTGCCAGAACTGAGGATGTAAAATGAAACGATTGCATAGAAGGTTTGGAGCAAAAGCAGTAATTTTTGTGCAGAGTGCAATTAAACTCACTGCCACAGATACTGGGGAGATTAAAAGTATTAAGAGTTTCAGAGGGATCAGAGAAATTGATGGAGAAAGAAATAGCAGTGGCTATTGAAGGCCTGGGTGCCTTTGGTTCAGTTCCTATCCAGGGGGTGGTGAATGATACAATACGGGAAGCATCGTTTCACGTTTGCCTGCTTTCTTGTACTCGTCCCAAAGCATTTAGTGCTTGTTATT
This sequence comes from Pterocles gutturalis, assembly GCF_000699245.1. Taxonomy (NCBI): domain Eukaryota; kingdom Metazoa; phylum Chordata; class Aves; order Pterocliformes; family Pteroclidae; genus Pterocles; species Pterocles gutturalis. Next base: position 34,349 of record NW_010115285.1, on the reverse strand, counting down.
GTCAGAGTCGGAAAAATGGAGTAGATAGACCTTTGATAATTTTTTAAAAAATCTCTTTTCAGTACCTAGTACTTAATTTCTACAGAACTAAAGATATGGGCTGCTATTGTGAAAGCATCATTGTGGAAAATAGTCTTATCCAGAGCTGAATTTTCTGCTACTTCATCCTGTGTAAAGGTTCTTAGTCAGGGTACTAATAATTAGTAGAAGGTAACATAATAAAGTATTTTGCGCGTGTTTTTTTTCAGCAGGCTTGGCTGTCATTCTGAACGTGTTAGGGGTATGATCCTTCTGATATCAGTAAAATCCTATCAGAATAATTTTTGGCGCAATGTATTGCGTAATTTCATTCTATTACCAGAACTGTGTCATCACTACTTATTTTTTTGTCATCAGTCAGTGAACAATATGTGAGATCTTAAAGGGCATTTGACTAGAACAATGTTTCATATGGACTTCATTTCACATATTAACTATATTAACTATTCCTTATGGAACTAAAGCATGTCTCACAGCATCCTAAAGGATAGAATAGCTTTTCCTCTTTCATGCTTTGTAAAGTGCTTGAGCTCCTTGCATGGGAAAATCTATATAAAAGTAATATAATTATATTAATGATGATTATGGTAAAGCACTGAGGAAAATGATGCAAGAAAGTGATTAGATCCTTCTCTCCCTTACAAAAACCACCCTAACAAACCCAATGCCTGAATAGGTCTGTTTTTTTCTTACTTGGGAGATGAAAGCTGTGTAAAAAGAACAAAGCAAATCTGGCTTGTAGTGTGGATGTTTAACTTTCAGGTTTTCAGTATATTTGCAGAGTACTTTATTACCTGAGCTCAGAAAAAAAAATCAAGAAGAGTAGCTGTGACACACAGTATTCTAGCCTTATTTTTTTAAAAAGCTGTAATTAGTTATAGACATGTTAAAAAATAACAAGCTTACTTTGAGCTACAGAGCATTACAGTTTGTAATACAAATTTCCCATCAGAACAGAGTGATAAAAGCTTGTTTGCTAACCAGTCTTCCAGTAATAACCAAGTAAATATACTCATAACTATGTGTCTACACCGTGTGCTGGCTGTGGAAAAAGCCCTACTGAGTGTAGATCTCAAGAGAATTAATGACAGCACAGCATGTCCCCTTGGTTTAATTGTTGTTCAGAACTTCCTGAAGTGACAGCTGATGAAGAGGTCACCTGGACTGCGGAATGCACTGGTGAGCCTTAAGAAAGAAAGAAGACTGACTTTTTGGCTCTGTCCCTGTGCAGCGACTGCCACTCTATAGGTAATAAGTGGTTGTTCTTTTTGCTCTGTGTTTTGGAAAGTCTCTTGACCTTGTGTGTTGAAAGGCAGGTGGGTTATTGCAGTCTAGCACCTCGCAGAGCACAGTCTGCAGCGCTGGAACACAGGGTGGTGGCTGAGCTGGCTGGGTTGGATTTAGATTCCCTCCTGATAGTTGCCAGTATAGTGAATATATTGCCAAATGGGAGAAAAAGGAGTTGTGTTTTATACTATGCAGTGTTAGATTATATAATGTTATAACTAGATATGGGGAGGGCAGTTCTGTACTTCGCAAATGTGGTCTGTTTTGGAAACAGAAATGCTACCAATGAGTGCTTTAAATCATGGATTTCCCTGCATATGTCCTGAGTGCAACTCTTGCCTTCTAGTTTATCAAGTCATTGTAAAGGTAACAGGAATGATAAAGATTGGCTGGGTCATCTCATTGATGACAACCTTTATCTCACACAATGTCATCCTTTTCTGGCTTTTAACTAGTCCATTTTTTTTAGGTAACAGCAGTGGTTTTTTGTCCATTATTCTCGGCTATTTGGCTGATGTTACAAAGCATCATTGTTCTAATATGTTGGAACTGTCTTCTAATTTCCCCTCCTAATTTCATTTGTGGGTAATTTATTCATTCACGTGTGAACGTTTTGCTTCAAATCCCATTTTCCTGAATGGAATCTTCTGGAGGAGGTTCTGTAGCTTTTACACAGAATTTTGTTGCTCTTGGCGTCTCTGAATGCAACATTGGATTGCATTTATCCTTTTTAACAACTTTCTTGTCTTTTGTGTGACTTGTAGCACCTTGTGACCAGTTGGCATAGCTATGTGCTTCTCATGATGCATTGGCCATTGATGAACTCCCAGCAGATAGCACATTTTTATGTTTTTAGACCCCCAAATGCATCTCTCATGCTTTTGGTACTGCTCAGTTTCATCCTATTTTTATTATTTCATGCCCCAAAGCCACGCATTAAATTCCATGAGATATCCATGTCTTTCTTTGTGTTGATAATGTCTTCTGACTTTGTAATTAGTAAACTTTGTCTTATGCCACAGTTATTAATTAAAATATTAGGACTAGTCCCAACACTGATCCCTGAGGATCGATGCTAGTAACATTTTCTTCAGTTTGGTACATTTCCTTTTGAAACAAGTTAGTATCGTTTGCCCATTAGCCGATTTTTTTTGCCCTGTTTAGCCCTCTTCTACTGATCGTTGTTTTCTGTAGTTTAGGTAGATGAGGTCCTGTGCAGCTTCATGTCATATTCCCTTGCAGTTCCAGATTTTATGAATTATCTCTTCTCCTGAAAAATCAGTAATAAAAAAAAAACAAAACCCTCCAAACTTTTTTTCTAACATTATTTTCCTTTGGTGAATTCATGTTCACCAAAATATGCTTGAGTTCTTTATAATGTCGTATTTTCCAGAATAACTGCAGACGTGATCGGTAGATGCTTTTAAATCTTCTTTCTGATAATGTGCTATTAGCTATGCAACTGAACAGGGCAGTGGCCCTCACAGGGTGATTTCCAGCAAGACAAATGTAATTCTTAATATGTAAATCAGGACTGACTCAATAGAAATCCATGAAGCCACCCTGTTGTAAATTGTGTGCAAACAAGAAAAGATTTTTAAATTCAGCATTGACTTTTCCAGACAACATTCTAGTTGAGTACTTGAATATTGCAGAATTGCTATAAAACACAATTGTCGGTAACAACGCATTGTACTTCTCTAGAGTTCTTTGGACTGGAATACTGGAATTTTTACCAACAAAAATGTATTGCGTTTCATTATTGCCAACAGAGTGCGTATTAGCTAGATGTAGTGAAAACAATTTTTTATAGAAGTGTAGGAATACAAACAGTGCTTTCTGGGAGAGTATTCATAGGCTGAGGGTCAAAACTCATGTCAGAACAGAAGTGAGACTCCTGAATAACATGTAGATAAGTAATCCATTAATTTGCAGTATTGCTCCAAGGGATTTTTAATTATATATGCCACACAGAAGAGCTCCAAGAGACCCATGCCACAGAAGTGCTCAAGGTTGTGGATAGCATGCTTAAAAAAAACCCACCTTAGCCTTGTTCCTAGCGTGAGCGTGGCTGCTGCCTGGGAGGCAGCTGAGCATATTGGAGCTATTAAACATGACTTTGATTTAGCTTCACCTAGCCTGGGTACTGATAGCGGCATGGTGTCTTAGAGATACCGGAGGAAACCATTTATTCCACATGCTCTTATCATCGTGTTGCTTACTGTGTTACTAAGGCGACAGACTTTTGCCTGTTTCTTCTGAACTTCAATTCCTGAACCTTCATTTCATATCGGCATGTTTTGATCTCAGAGCAGTTTGCAGGGAAGCACAGGGGAAGCCAGCTCATCCATTTATGAATGGGTATCTGCTATATATGTCTGAGTGACATGAAACCCATAGATTCCGATTAATTTCCCTTTGCATCTGGCTTTTCCCCGCTTTTTCTTCTCCAAGCCACTTTCTTTTCTACTGATTCGTGTTTCAGTCTTTCCAGTTTCATATGCTTTTCCATGTAGTTGCATACACTTGAAAGTCCTTGCTTATCCCAGTATCAACAGTAAGTTCATTTCCTTCCTATGACTTCTGAATGTCACTTTTGTTTCAGTCAGTTTACTATTTGTGGCATCGCTTCTACTTTCCACCCTCTGTCTTTTCACATTAGGTATGTTTGTTTCTGGCTTTGACTAAGCAGAGTTATTAAATAATTTCTTAAGATCCCTTCTGGCTTAATTTTCTGTGTGTGTGTTTGTTTGTTTTTTTTTCCTTCATGATTGAGATTTTACATGAAGAAATCTGTGTCAGGGATTATATTTTTGGCTTTAATGTTTTGTGCCAATTGCTATATAAATAGCAATAAAAAATTGAAGTAGGATAAAGTGCATACAAATGTATACAAGTATATGTTTAAAGTAAAATTTGAAGAAAAAACTAATTGGGAAAATGGGCACTTAGGAAAAGTTCATTAAGGAAGCCATAGGTCCCATCACATTATGGCTGTTTTAAAAGGAATGAGAAATTATGAAGCTAGATTATTTCCTTGTTGGTTCATTTATGGGAAAATGATACAGAAACTAAAAAAAAAAAAGCCATTTCCATCTGATTCCCTGAAATGAAGGAGGTTACAATAGCAATCTGTTGAACTGACTGGGCTGAACCCCCTCTAACAGAACGCCTCTCGGTACAGCCAAGGTGTCACCTTGTAGTGAGATGCAATATTCACTTTTGTCTGTTTATATTACACTTCTCCTTGCTAGAGCTGTGGAAACATGGCTCCATTTAAATAAGATTCAGTTCTTTGTAATTGTAATGACTAAAACAAAGGGAAGTGTTACAGTAATTTTGAATTCACTAAAGTTCTCTGAAAGATGTAATAACAGCAGCTTTGCTAATTTTGCAAGAGGAAAAAAAAGTGTTGTTCGGTGGTAGTTTTGTTAACTCTTTCCTACAGAGAATTAGGAACTGCCTTTATCTTCAGCAGAATCTGAACTTGGTGCAACTAATCAGGCTATGAATACACCTTTTCTTTCTATGCATACAGACTCAGTCTTGCCATGGCTCTTCAAATCACTCTCTGCAGCAAGACTTTGATTAAAGGCTTGGGTAGGATTTGCACTTAATCACTTATTTTAATTAAAAGCTTCTCCTCTATCAAATTCTGTGAGGGATCAATAAATCACAGATTTGTGATATTAAGAAAGGACTCTTTTGCTGTATTTGTTGCAAAGCCATCTAATGGTGACTTTGTCCATTACTCAGTGCTTTGTATTACAGCATCCGAAACCAGCCACTCTGTTTTTGTTTGGATCATTGATTGTTTTAATTTCTTTTAATGCATATTGTCCATCTATAGCATTTTATTCTCCTTTATTGTAAAGTTGCTCTGATGACAAACAGCCCTGTTCTGATTGCATTATCCTCTATATTTGGCAGTACATTTAAGAAAGACTGCTGTTGTGAGACTGCTTTAGAAGTCTTCCAAGCAGATGCTGGAAGGCACTAAACACAACTGGATCTGTCATTGTTTCAGAGATTTCCTTTTATTTCTTTTAACTGGATCTGTCATTGTTTCAGAGATTTCCTTTTATTTCTTTTTTCCTTTCTCTCTTTACCTGCCCCATTTAAATAACGGAGTGCTGGCAGACCGTTATCCTCGCACACAGAGCTGCTGGTGGTAGTGAAGCTCTCATCACGTACACGATGGCAGTGCACAGCTGAGACTGCCTCTTCCTTGAAAGAGCAACAGCAACAAAAAATGTGAATTACTTCTGCTTTCCTGATGTAAATCATAAACAGTAGCTCTGCTTGGGGAAGTGGGTGCCACCTCTAGTAAGAGGCTGCTTTTGAAGTCAACAGGAAGAATATATGCTAAGAGGGATGGCAAGTTAAACCTGGAAGTCAATTGGTTTGAAATAAATATGTAAAAAGCTCAAGATGAGTAATTGAATCTTCTTTTATGATGAGTCAACGGTATCCACATGATCACTTCAGCAGAGTAGATGGGAAGTGGGGTGTGTGTTTGTTTGGGTTTTTTTAACTAACAATAGAGAAATCCACTATTACCTAGATTTTGTGCCAAAGCCGTCAAATGGCTCTAGCAAAAAATACTCATACATCAATTGTGTTTGGCCTGAGAACTGTCATAAGAAACTAGACATCTCAGGGAAGATAGCAAACCAAACTGAACCGCATCCTACCGTAAAATTAAGTTGCTAAGTACTTCCTCTGGGAGAAAATGTTTGTACTTGAGGTCAAAATTCAGCCTGAGTTAAGGGAACGCAGCTCCCAATAACTTCAGCTGGACTACTTGCCTGTGTCCTTGGGGCTAAATGTTTTCCCCAACTGAATAAATAACTTAGAAATTATCTTTTTTTCATTTTGAGCAAGTAGAAAGAAAAATGTCTGCTTACCAGAATGGATCGGTGCTGCTGTGAACAGATGTTATTCAAATGCTACTTGCTCCTGGAAAAGTTGGTTGAAGTGTGAGGACATGGTTAATGGATTGGTGGAAGTGTTTTCAACTCACAAGTTCCAGTTTTTAATGACTGAGCAGAATCTAAAATGAGGTGCCTTTTCTTCTTCTGTGGTTTTTATTTTTTAGTATCAAAAATTTATTGAAGCAAATTTTAAAAATTACTTAAATAGAATAGAAAAGCGAGCAGGAAAAGGAACAATTTACAATTGTTAGTAGCAATATCTATTTTGAACATTCAGAATCTAGTGTGTTTGAAACTGATTTAACATTTGCCTCCACAATTAGCTAGAGGATTGTCAAAAAGAAATTTAAACTGCAACATAATACATTATTTTAGTTTCATCGTAACTACAAGAATAACAGAAACTCCTCTTTTTTATTTACCATGATGAAAGATCTCTTACAAACCAAAATTGTAGACGTTTTTGTCATCATTAAAAACATCACAATAAGAGAATTACTGACTTCACAGAACCTGATAAATGAGCTTGCTGTTGATGCTGGTTTCAACTCCTCTAGGTGAGAAGTATGTGTAAGTGTAAATTAGATGAATGTATTCAGAATTTAAATAAATGTGTTTAATGCTTTTTTTTTTTTTTAATACCTGACAAGTAACCACAGTTCATTGAAGTCAGTGGAAGGATTACAGCTGACTTCTGTGAATGAGGCATAAAGTTCTCAGAGGTGTCTTTTAACAGAAGGAAATGTGCCCCATTCTTTTCTGGATAGCTGTGCAGCACACGCACCTGTCCCACTCAGGTCTGGGGAAGGAAGGAGAACTTAAACATGTGCCTTAACTGTTGTTCCCCACAACAAGGACCGGAAGTAATTCACTAAAGAACTATTTTGCTTTTGTGCCATAGATCTACCGTGGTACATATTAATGGTACCATTTTAAAGAGATACTTCTCTCTAAAAGCATATTTCATTTGTATCTTTGTATTAAACTGCAGTTGTGCGAGCTTATTCTTTGTAAATGTTCTTTATCACAATGATGTGCCTGTTCTTTTTTCCTGAATTTTTCAGTAAAAAGACTAGCTTCATGTTGCATCCACTTACAATACAGTTTGCAATTTAAAGGAGGTTGATGACAGCATAAATTATATTCGGAAAACAAAAGAAGTTGACATTTAGTACTATTTTTCCAAATACAAGGGGGAAAAAAATACTTGAAGGTGTAAAATATGTTGAAAAAGAAAAAAAAAATACCATTCATTGGAGCTTGCAATGGCGTGAGTATTCCATAGTGCTGGAATGTACACTTCTTTCCTCATTAAAAAATATCATATAACTTACTTGTTTTAGAACTTGCATTATGGTGCTAATGCATTTCTTGTATTACAAATGTGTATTGTTTTTTGTAATATTATAGGATAGATGAAGAAAGGAAAATATGTAGAGAACTAACTGTAAGCAAACAAAATTGATGCTTTTTGAAGGATAAAGGAAAGGTGGTAGAGTTAATTGTGTGCAGTTCCAAGTAGCTTTAGAACTAGCAGGAGGAAATTAGCTGTTGTGTGAAAACAGCATGAAATGTAATTCAGAGCAGCTGTCTAATTTATCAGCAAGAACAAACTGCTCATGTTCTTAAACTGTACTCAATTACTCTATCCAACCTTCTTTGACCTGTTCAGCCTGGTAGTATTTGCTTAAAATGAAAAACTAAAGAAAGTTTGCCAGCCTTTTAAAATAAACTGAAAGAATCCCATGAGTTTCTTTTGCAATATACTTCCATTAATTTTTGAGTTTATAGAACTGCACACTCTTCACTTTTTTGGAAGAGTTATATGACATTCTCTACTTAACAGTGCAGAGTCAATAAACTTACATTCTTTTGTGACTGATTTCAAAATATTGCCAATCTGATGGCATATAACACCAAGCTAAGGGATTCTTTGCTATAGGAAATAACTGTGAAACCGTGAGATAGAAGCTATACTTTGCTGGTAGCCCATTGGGATTGGTGTTTGATTCTGTGATTGTAATATTTCCTCACGTGCTGACCGTGGCTCTGTTCATATTGTTTTTCAGAACAATCATTTAAACTCTGTTCCCTGTGCATTCTGGTTGGGAATTGAACAAAAGATATAAACCAACAACAGAACATGTGTTCAACCAGAATAAAACAGCGTAACAACACTGATTTTTAATCACATACCCCAATTTGCACTGTCAATCTCTTATAAAACCCCATCAGCTTTTGCTGCAAATATTAAGTTTCTGTCTACAGAAATTGCTCTTAAACATCTAGATTTTTAATAATACTTTATTCTTCAGTGTAGATAAGACATTTACATCACAGAACCAGCACAGACTTGAGCCTGGAAAGGACCAGTGGAGGTCCTCTGGTCCCTCCCCCTGCTCAAGCAGGGCCACCTACAGCCAGTGGCCCAGGACCATGTCCAGGTGGCTTTGGAGTGTCTCCAAGGATGGAGACTCTGCCACCTCTGTAGGCAGCCTGTGCCAGTGTTTGGTCACCCTCGCAGTGAAAAGGTGTTTCTTGATGTTCAGAGGCAACCTCCTGTGTTTCAGTGTGTGCTTGTTGTCTCTGGTCCTGTCACCAGCCACCAGAAAATTCTGTATATAGATCTGGCAAACACTGTTACTGCAGACAGATGAAAAAAGGTAGTATTTTTCAAGGCTTCCATCCTGTTTAGATGATTTCGCAGACCTTGCTTATTATTCCTCTAATGAGCAGCACAATTGCTTCAGTAGAAACCTTGCTTGTCCTTGGTAATGCTGATCACAGTGAGGCCTTTTGGTGCTTGACCTAAAAAAAACCCCTTTCAGATTATGTCACATTTGCGACTGAAATGTAAAAAGCAGCCTCCAGTCCTTTTTATAATTTTCCTGCTTTCAACTTTTTTTTTTTTTCTCTGTAAATTAAAGATCTCTTTTGCATTAGAGAAAGGTAACAATTCTGTTGAACTTATATACTTCAGGTGTATTTTTAGTGATGCAACTTATACCTCTTCGGACATGCTTTTGGGTCATTTTTATGTTCTTAGTAAAACTAACTCACTTCTAAAAGTATATATGGATATAGATAAGTTCTGTAAGGCAAACAGAAACAGTGTAAGGTTGTATCTAAGGAGCTGTAATGGCAAAACATTAGCATGGTGTATCTGTATTGGTAATAGAGTGACTGTGTGACAGGTCTCAAAATATAGCAGTATACAAGTGCTCCTCGAGAAGTCTTGCAGGGTTTTATACTTGGTCATATTTTGTCTGCAGTGGAAGAGTGTGCCAGATCATTACTGGGAGTGATTATGGACACAAAGATTGATGGAGTGGGAAATAAGTAATGAAGAGAGACAGTACGGCATACAATGGCATCTGGATTTTTGGGTGAACTGCTGTTGTGGTTTGACCTGTCTGGCAGCCAAACCCCCTTGCAGCTGCTCACTCATCCTCCCCCTTTCAGGGGAATAGGAGAGAAAAGCAAATGGGTAAAGGAAAAAGGGACTTGTGGGTTGAGATAAGAACAATTTAATAAGAAGTGCAATTTAATAACTGAACTACAATAAAATTGAATATGATAATGATAATAGTAATAATGATATACAAGTACGCAAGTGAGTGATATGCAGTGCAGCTGCTCACCACCCAGGGCTCAGCCTGTTCCTGGCTAATGATCCTGGAGCAGAGAGAGTCCCAAAACCACAGTCTCAGAAAGAGAGAGACTGAGAGCTGACTGAGAGAGCGACCCAGAGGAGAGTGAACTTCTGGACACACCTTTATCTGTGTGCTGGGCATGATGTGCATGATGTGGAGTGTATTATTGGCCAACTTGGGTCTCAATCCTAAACCTAAGGTTGAATCTTAAGCCAGTGATTGGGGGTTATGTTCCCTCCCAGCTTCTCCTGCACCTGCAGTCACTGGGACAGCAGAGAAGCTGAAAAGTCCTTGACTTTTCAGTCAGAGAAGTTCAGAAAAAGAAGACTTTGAGGTGAGAAGCAATGGTTCTGAATGAAAGTGAACAGGAATTCATAGCTGAGTGCTGTGGCAGAGGCTATTTCCGTGCAAGGGAACTTCACACTACCTCTGGTTTTGTCTTCTGGTGGGACCTGTACTAAATACCACGTCCAGTTCTGGTCTATACTAATTGAGAGGAGCACTGAGAAATAAGGTATGGTTTAAGAAGTGAGAAGCATCCTTATACAGGAAGACTCAGAGCTGTATTTGTTCAGCTTTGTAAGAGAAGTTGATAAGACACCTTGACTGCATGGTATGAATAGAGCACTTAATTCTGACAGACAAAGTTATATCAAGATCTAATGTCTGTGTGAAGGATATTAAGGACACTGTGTGGGTGTTAAAAGCGTTCCTTCCCTCCCAGCTGATGTCATATTCCATCTTGAAACTTTTAAGTGCCTTCTCCTCGCACCTAGCTTGAGTTCCCTGTCAGTGCCTCTGTGACCTTTCCTGACTCAGCTCACGTTCCAGTGGTTTCCTAAGGACTCACTCCCGTCACTGAACATTTTGGCATCTGTCTGATCCTTTTTCATGCTTGGAATATTCTTCCTTGCCTATGCTCTCCTCTCTACCCATTTTTTCCCTTTCAAATATAGGTTGTTGCATGAGGACCCACAACATTATCAATGGTAAAGTAATGTGGAATAAAGCAATGAAACTTCTTCAGGGAAAACACCATCCATTCTTAAACTTACTTTACTCATTGATTTGCTGATTCTGGTTAATATTGCACTCAATATTGATTTTTAGGTCACTGTGTGTTCCACCACCTTGTTATTTTTTCTGGAGTGCACATTGTGTATAGCTTTTAGCTCAGCCAAAGGTGGAGGTGCTGGGAGGCATCACGCTGTCCTGGTGGCTGTATGAAGCAAAGATCATCCTTTTGTGCTGTTCACATCTATGCATACGGTACGAAGGTGAGAATTTTGAAAGCACTTCAGTATCTTGGCTGGCCTAGGCTTGAGAAAAGTGTATAGGAGTTGTGCTTTATAGGAGAAAAAAAGAAAACAAACACCAAAATCCTAACAACTTAACACTGCTGTTTGAGATAACAGTCTCACAAATGTTCTTGAATAGCTCAGTGCCAAATATGTCATCCTTACTCATGGTTTGTTGGTTGTTTTGTTTCGGTTTTTTTCCACTCCAAAGCAATAGCCATTTTCTCTTCCTTGTTTTCCAAGCTTTCCAGAATCATGTTTCAGTGGGGTTATATGCCATATTTTTGGGGACATGGCGCATTTCTGTGCCCAGTTCTATTTTACTGTAGGGAGAACTTCTGCAAGGTGAGTTATCTAGGGAAGGGGAGCATGGCTGGTGGAAAAACAGGAGTATCTTTTCCTTTGAAAATAAGCAGTTGAATCTGCATTTACTCATTAGTTAATAACATGAATTGTACTTTTAAATGAAACCATATGGAAAACAATTGCAAAAAATTGTTTCCATAATCATTTAATGATGATATATGAGCACTTTTAAGTCAGAAAAGATTTTTTCTTGAAATCATTCACAGGTGCAGTTTGAGACAAATCTTGATTGCGGACATTACTTGACAGTAACAATTGCATCTCATTTTACCACAGATTTTATGTAAGCAAAAATGACTGAGAAAGGTTTCAAGTCATCCTTGAATCTCAAAAGAGCCTGTTGCTGAAGAGAGAGAGGGCTGATGCCAGATGTGTAGTAGTTCCCAAGATTTATAGAAGAGACACGCTTGAGGACTGTAGGGAATGAGAAGGACCACAGTGGATTGGGAATGGCTAGTAAATTGCAGATGACAGAATTAGCTGCATGGAGTGGTGTGTGAGATCAAATTATCTTTGCCATAGTAGTCCTGTTTTTAAAATGGGTGTGATGAGGAAGGGTTATTGGACTCAGCCTTTGCCTGTAAACACAGGTGGTTCATGAGTAAGTCGGGAGTGGTCTGGAAGTGAAAAAAAAGAGTTAGTGTTTTACTTTGACAAAAAAAGCTTGGAAGTCTTCCATTGGGTAAGCATGTCGTACGGTACATTTATTGTAGTAAAAAATGAATTGATTTGTCACCAGGACTTCAGGTGCCAGTTCAGTAAGTTCAAGATGTGCCTAAATCTGCATGTGTGTGTGGAGCTGCATGGAGCTGTGTTGTGAGAAAGATACCTGCTTCAGTATCTTTTAGAATCAGGTTATAATCCAAAGTGGAATGGAAGTGAACTCAGGAATAACTAGATCACAGACAGATATTTTTCTTTTGAATCTGGTTGTTACCACACCCTGCTAACCGTCTAAGTTTCGTCTGGTGCGACTGGCATGCCTGCATTAAGGGATGATAGGTATGATCTTTAACATGTCTTAAAATAGTAATAAAAACTGCAGTAATTTATTAAAACAACAGTAAAAGCTTATTTATTTTAGTTTAGGACTCTCAATAGAAAAACAAGAGGCAGGAAGATATTCTCTTTTGTAAAGAAATATTGTGTGTTGTCTGGGTCTGTCATGATCATGTTATTAAAAATTGTGTATTTTTATTCTAATAATAAATGGATTTTTGGTTCCATCACAAAGCTTGCTCTATTCTTACTGAGATAAAGCACAAACAGAAGGCTTTGTTTGGAAAAGAGCAGTTTAACCTCAGAATGGTGGCCACTGACAGTAGTTAGAGAGATAGCTGAGACATGATGTCTTGGTGCTTTTAGAAACAGGAGGGGCAAATCGTGACTATGCCTTTGTTTCATGTCCTTATAATGTTACTGTCTGCCTGACTAGCTGCTTGAGATGTTTGACATGAGTTTATCTTGATAGAGTTTCAAGGTTGGGCTTTTTTAATGATCAGATTTTGTTTTGTATCTGTATATGCTGCTAGCATGATGCAAAGTTACGTGGCAAGTGGCACTTTGTGCCAGTGGCTTCATCTGCATTTCTCCTCTCTCCTTTTGTCAATTAGATCTAGTTAGTAATCAGGTCTTTAAATCCAGAGCACCTCTTCTTATCTTCTTGGGCAGTACGATTACAGTGAAGCTGCGATCTTCGCTAGAGCCCATAGCTGTTAGTAATAGTGCAGTCTGAATGTTCAAAGAAATAATAAAAATACACTGTTTATCTTCCTGTCAAAAGACTGTTCTTTCCTATCATCTTAGAATGCCTTTATTTTTGATACTTTATTGTACAATCACGATTGCTGCTCTAAAGAGGGCGACTTGTTAATGATCTCTCTGTCGCTTAAGGGCAAGGATAACAAGGTCACTGGGGAGAATAAAAATCAGAGCAGAAAGTGTTCCTTGCATGTGTTGTTTTGCTTCTTGAAGTATCTCTCCTTTATAATCTTTATTCTCCATAAATTGTAAATAACATGATCTGACAGAAATATAGATTGCCTTACTACACAGTAATGAATGCTTTAAGAATCATGATCATTTGGGAAACTATGCCAAGAAGCAGAGCATTTTGTCTTCAGTCATCCAAAAGCATGCGTTACAGACCTCATCTTCATCTTTGGCGTCTATCAAACAGCTCGCTGCAGAGCTAGTAAACAAAGTGTGTTGGAGTAAAATGGTCCCCCATGGGGAATAATTTAAAGTCATAGTGAAGTGTTGTTTTCAAAAGACATTAAATTACATTTCTGCTGGAATATCAGACATATGAAATGTGTGTGTGATGGAGAGTTCAGGTTAAAAGGGGCTGCTGCTTATGCACCCGCCGAAAAGCTCAACAGCTCACATTTATCTCAATTGCTCACATTCTGGCTCTGTACAAGCCCACAGTACTTTCACCAATTTGTATGAACATTATTTAAGATGTGTCAAAATCTCTTTTTTTTTTAAATTTTTTTTTACTTTCTTTTTTATCAGTCTGTTTTATACATACAGAACCTGAGGCTAATAAGTAGATGCTGTTTTATTGCCTCTCCAGCTGGGCTGCTTTTATGTTTTCAAGCATTCAGTATGTCCATAACGTATTGATAGACAGGATACAAGGGCCTCTAATAAAGAAAGAGGGAATTGCAACCACAATTTTTAAAGTTGTTTGGTTTGGTTTGGTTTATTTGACAGCTTACTCTTTTGTTGCTTTGCATAGGTGGAGGTTGCATTTGGCCCAAGCAGTGAACTGAGTTACCTGAAAACCAAATTTCTGTCCAGAACCCTCAGCAAGAATTGCTGCATTCTCTAAATCAAACTCCAAAGGGCGTTCCAGGTGTACATACTTGGAAGGTGGTTTAAGAAGAGGATGTGGAGATGGGTCATGGGCCAGATTTTGCACTTCCTCCCTCAAACAAAATAATTTTAATTTTTTTTTTCTGATATCTGCTTAGCAAAAGCTAAACTTTGCTGTGGTGAGCTGCAATAAACTACTCTGAGCTTTGCAGAAGTATGAACAGGTCTTTGTTTAGGGAATTTTGGAAAATAAAGTTGAACAAAATGATTTGTAGATTTAACCATTTTTCAAGATAGAGACCTGCCAAATCCATCGCCCTGTTGCCACAAAACTCCTAATTGTCAGAATTTCCTGTTAATGTCTTGTAGACTCTTCTAAATAGCAGACTGTACTGAAAATCACTCACCTACAAGTCTTTTAATGCTGACTTTATGTGGATAGTCTTCTTTTATTAGGATAACAATATCTAATATTATTACTGAGGGTTAAGCTGGGTTACTAGATTGCAGAGTTCCAGTTCTTTCTGTATGATGTGGTATCCATCCTGTGATCAGGACTGTTCAGGATGCTGCTGTGCATGGAGATGTGAAGTGATGCAGCTCGGCTGTTGGTCATTTGAGACTTACAAAAGGTACCTGAAAGCCACGTGCAGCCCTTTATCTCCGCTTGGAACTGTTCCTTGTGTAAAACCTGCCATCCCAGCCAAGTAATCGTTGTGCTGTTGTGCGCTTAGTTAATTTAGCGGGGGATTTTTTTGGTTTGGTGGGGTTTGTTTTGAAGATGCAGAGCAGTTGAAGTGATATGCTGCTGTGCTCAAAAATACCCTGACCTATTCATTTGGAAAATCACCACCTTTAACATTTATTCATTTAGCTTATCAGCCAAATTCACAGTGCAAGTGTTGCAGCAAGCTTGCTGTTTGGTTCACTGGTGACTTCATAAACGCTTCTTCTTCCAGATAGCTGCCTAGCATCAGGTCTCCAGTCTGTGTGTGTATCCCTGTTTTTCAGGTGCAGGAAAAAAAAAAAAGAAAAAAAAAAAAAAAGAGCTTTTGAAAACTATGCTTTAAAGGAGCACTAGTGTGTTAGTGTTTTCCTGTTTCTGGAGGTCACACCACATTATCAGCAATTTTTGTGTTGTCACTCAAGAACATTTGGATAGTTAGGTCAGATCCATGCTGTCTTAAAATTCATGGCTTTTAGATTTGAACTGGATATTCAAAAAATGGAAACGCATTTCAGGTTCCTTCATTTGTTTTTATGACGATAGCATTTGGTGCCAAATGGGGCATTTTAATCACTTTTTTAATGCTAAAATTATGTGATTTTTTTTTTAGCATTCCGCATCAGAGAAGTAAGGTAATTAGAAGAAAAGATTCACTTGTGTGTCTATAGAGGTATACTTAGCAGTCTACTGAATTGTCGTTTGAATTTTAAAGTGCTTTGAAAAGTAAAGGTTCACATTTATTAAAAAAAAAAAAAAAAGAAGAGCCTCAGCAAGAAATTTTTTGCAGGGCAAGCACCATATGTAGTTTTATTGGATTGTGTATGGTGGTGATTTTAGCTTTCTAAGGAATACAGGGTTGGAAGTAAACTTGCATCTGCATTCTGCTGTTTTGTTTTTTCATCGTTGAAACTTCATTGATTTAAAAACTACAGGTGTGAAACTTTCCTCATTAAATTGCATCCTACAGTTGATAGGGCAAATCCATCTAAACCATTATCTTCTCTTTGAAAATGAAAAAATAAAAATCAGAAGTGTGGCTGACCTGTTTTATCAAAATATCATTATAGCAAAAAAAGGAAATAAGGGAAGGCGTGCTATTAAAATATTTACGATATAAGAATTTGATACATGTTTTAAGAAAGTAATATTTAGGGAGACTAAGAAAAAACACCTTTGTGTTATTTGCTATGAGGTGGTTCTTACAAGCCCATCGAATGCAGCTATTGAAGGTAACTCTGGTGTGTGAACTCTCTTGGTGGTATTGATTAATTCCAATAAGTTCAAAGATAATAAGACTGCATGCAGGAGGGAGTTTTGGGATAGGATAAGCCTAAAAGTCAGCATACTGGGTGTGAAGGAAAAACTGGAAGAGAGACTGCAACATAGAAGAGCTGCTTTGCTGAAGCTTTAGCTTCTGTTTTTGCTTTGTTGAAGGTGAAACCCTTGTGTGCACACTTCATATCTAGAATTTCTTCCACTGAATTTTCTCCTGATGGTCAAAACAGCCTGTTCTCTTACTGTGTGTCAGGAAAAATGGCATGGGGGTTGAGGGAATTCAATTACCCAGACTTTCACAGCTGGCACACGGGGTGGAATGGTGGCCCCTGAGAAAACCATCAGGGAGCTCGCCCCTGGGGGTGCAGCATCTCTGCAGAGGGCTCAAACTTAGCAAGTCATTTTGGCACTGTGACAGTCCCAGGGACAGGGCTGGGATTGTGCCCACTAAATTTAGGTTTGACAGTACATGCTAGCGCCAGTGAAATATTTGTCTGGTTACGAGACTGTTTCACCAGTCAGGACTTCCAGCTCGTGTTTGTCCCAGTGCTTCCTGCGTCTCCGTGAGCCACACTGGTGATAACACCACATGCCACGTGCCAGCTCACTGTGCTTAATTTTGAAAAGTTGCTCCAAATTTTGTAACCCTTGTTGTTACTTACTAAAGGTCTCTAAAAATTTATTTCTATTCGTTGATCTGTTAATCACTACAGTTAAGAGTGTTTACACTAGTTAATGTTTTTAAAAACGTTCTTAAAATAAAAAGTTAATGGCCCCTCAGTTTAATCTGATTTAAACTGTTCATCAGTTTGATTCTAGGCATATGTGTTTTCTTCCATTAGTACTACTACTGTTTGCCATAGTCAGACTGCCATAAGTAGGAACCGTTGTATTGCAGTGGTTCCTTTTGTGCATAGCAGTGTCTGTGATTATTGGAGAAAGTTTATTTTCTTTAAATAAAGGATTTGACTTTTTTGTTAGTCCTAAAGGCTATTAAGTTTTAAATGCCATTTGTTTTTCATTAGAAAGGCATTTCTATTTTAAATACTTGACTTATTTTTATTAGAAAAGTAATATGCAGCTTTTTTTTTTCTTTTCATTTATTGGTGCTTAATCCATTCGCTAAATAAAGAGCTGTAATCCCATATGGCAAAGTGTGCCTTGCTGTGTGTATGTGGGTGTGTGCACGTGTGTATGTGAATGGATATTTTTATGCTTCCATAGTTCTTTATTTTTCTCCTTTGACTTCCTCTGCTTCCTCTAAATTTGTCCTGGTGCAGAAATTATGAACCTTGATTAAAGATTTATTTATATTCACCTGCAGAACTGGAAAATCCACGCAGTCCTGAGGGGACTAGTGTTCATCCTTCTTTTCTTTCATTCTGTCTATAAACAGAGTTGAAGCATATGAGTGTTGTAGATAGGATCAACCCTACAATTTATCAGCTGTACCCTTGTTAGGTGTTGTCATATTAGTCGATATCAACCTTGGTTGTGGCTTTAGGGAGGAAGTGGGAGGTGGCATGAAAAGTCTGAAAGCTGTTAAGCTGAAAGTAAGGTGTATGCCCAGTCAATCTTGATGATAGGAAACTTTGATTTGGTTGTAGTGCAGTTATAGTCACTGAATCATAGAATCATTAAGGTTGGAAAAGACCTCAAGGATCATCAAGTCCAACCGTCAACCCACACCACCTAACTCACTGAACTGGAGCAGAACAAAAGTTCTTAACCACAGAAGTATGCTAAAACAGTGGATTGTGATTTCTGCAACTTCTCTTTTCTGGTGAATGAGGCGCCCATGCAACATCCTCCCTAACCTTATGAGTCTTGTGTAGAGGAGCCATTCCCACGTGGGGACTGTGTAAAGCTCTGGCTCGGGAGGGAAAGGGGCCACAAGCAGTGCTCTGGAGGCTCGCAAAGGGGATGGTAATTGAGATCTCCTTCTTTAAAGATTCACTCGCCATGTTGTGCTGCAGAACTGATCAAGAGATCTTGATGCTGATTGTCAAACTAAACGTGTTTGATGTATGCATATGACCCAACGTTTTCGTTCTTGCCTGTCACCATCATCAAGACACGTTCATGAGTTTAATTTTTGTCTGACTGTGACTGTTAGAGAGAACTGTGTAAAGAAGCAGTGGTGCAGTCTCCAAAGACACACCATAGCAGTTATCACACTGGGCACGAATTAGCATGAATCCATTATTGATTTGTGCCTTGATACAACACTGTAACAAAAAGAGAGAGGTGATGCTGTCCTGAAATAGGCTACAAAACCCACAGTGGGTTTTTCAGCTGTTGATTTTTTTTCTGACTAATTTGAATGGGTTTTTCTGTGCTTACAAAAAGTGTAAGAGAATGAAAAAATTCTTCTGTTATGCAAGTTAAATTATTTAATGGTCCTTTTGACCTTTTTGCTTATGGATTATGAATTACAAAATTTTGCAAGGGTGTCAACCTTTGTAGCAAAATCTTAAATTATTAGAACTCCAGTTTGACTTCTTCTCTTCTTTGTCTGACAGATTGGGCTTGGACAAGTAGTTTGATCTATTTCATACTCCTATTCTGTATAAAATTTACTGAACTATTATTGAATTTAAAACATTTAAGATTTTTGTTTGTTTAACATTTCACTTTGGTTTTTTGGCTTTTCTCCTTTATGTACAAAATTGGTTGTCCATACAATTTTTAGGTGTACAGGCTACTACAGCTGAGAAAAAATACAAGTAAGCAGATTGATTTCAGTGGCAACTATTGCCATTTAAAAAAAAAAAAAATAAATCAACACTTCTGCAAGTATTTAAGGTCTTCTATTTGAAGTTAAAAGTCTGCAAACACTTTTTCGGCTTATTCTCGTAGCTGTGGCTACACTGGTGTCCCTTCTTGGCCAACTGATATTTGGGGAAAAAATTGTAGTAGTTTTAAAGCTGATAAGAGTGAGACTTTGTGGGCCGTTGTGGTTTAGGCCTGACCCTGAAAGTAAGCAGCTTTCTGAAGAATAGATAGGAGTTTAAAGGTTGCCTCGAAAATACTTTTTTCCCCCTACATGTTAGCCTTATAGGCCTGGTTTTTATTGTTCACATAATTCTAAAAAAGAAAAATACCATACTACTTCCTTATTTTTAGCCTTTAATCCAGTGTGAAATTGGAAATGTTGGTTAAAGTTTAACCGAAGTGACCAAGTGATATTTGAGAATAAAAGACTCTGAAATGGTTCCAGTTAGCAGAGAAGATGTGCTCGTAAAGTCTTCCTGAATCCTTGGACTTACCATACAGAAGTGCTTTCCATGACAGAGTTTGAATCCCATAGGTAAGGTTGCTCCCATGTGCAGGGGTTGTTATCCAGAGGAGGAAATATATAAGGTGTTAGAGGTATTTGGGGTGTATTACAGGAAATGAGGGTGAAAGATTATTTTTTTTTTTTTGCCAGGAGCTTAAGGAGTTCTCCTGATCAAACTCTAGACTGGTGGCTACGATGTATCTTATTATTTCCTTTTTTCTTCTGAAAAAGTACCATTTAATTTCTTTGAATATTTTTGTGTCTGAGTGCTGTGATGGCCTCTGTGATGACAATCTCCCCAGTGGTCCGGAAAAGTGAATTTTAACTGACTAGATCGATGTTAGGCAGAAATTTTTCAGATCTGTGTCATGAGTTTCTGGCCTGGACTCCTCTTTCCATGCAGAAACCCACCAATTTCAGATGGTCTGTCTGGTTTTGCCCCAGTGGTTTTCAGTGTAGACTAAAGTTTACAGCTTAGCTGGGAAGAAAACCCTGGGGAGATAATTTCAGACTCTTAATTTATTCACTAGAGAACACTGCTTCTCATAGAAATTGCTACAAATCTCTGTACTTAGGGAGGCTAGCTGTGAAATGAGAATAATAATGCTTATGCACCTTTGTAAAGTGATTTCAAACCTACAAATGGAAATTTAAGTTCAAAGCATTATTATTTAAGCACATTTTCCAGATAAGGTAATGAAGAAGAGAGAGGCTTAGCTCCTTTTCTTAGTATCTTTTCCCAAAATATATTAGCTCACTGGTCAGGGTGTGTTTTCTGTCATTCTGGACCTGATAAACAGCTGATAAAAGTCTTTTACAGCTAATGTTTAGGGTGCATAAATTATGCTTTTAGATATTTGGCTATCATTTCCTCTATAAGTTGACCCGAATGTTGCTTAACACCTAAAAAAGTGCTTCTCAAGATAGAAGCCATTTAAATTTTTACCAACAATTTTATTTTAAGAGGGTGGCTGTAGACTGACTATTAGATGATCAGCAGTTCTATACATGATTTAAAAATCTGTGAAATACAGTGAGGTTCAAGCCTTTGAAGCACTGTAAGAATCTGTCTTAAATTTCAGTTTCTAAGTTGCACTGGGTTTTGTGGATTGGTCTCTTGCTCACTAGGACAGTGTTTCAGCAGAGGTTCTGGTGGAACCTAAGCACTGTTAAATGGAAGCAAACGTGTTGTTCCCCTGGAATAGGTAAAATGGCTTAAAGGTTTTATTTTGATGGGTTTTTTGGAGTGGCCATTGGTCTCGGACAGTTTCAGAGTGGGTGTTAGAGTGCTGAATGTTAAAGATGTTTTTAAAGGGCAATGGTTAATCGGTGAGCTCTTGATGCTTCTTTCTCAAGATCATTCTACTTGAGGCTGTGAGGATGTGAGGACAGCTGTGCACACTCAAAAGGCAAGGAGACTTTAGAAAGAAAATATTGAGAGAAGCTGGTGAGAAATGCAGTTCTCTGCAGATTGTTTTGAAGATCACAAAAAGCTATGGTGAATTCAGATGGAATAGCAGTGTGAGCACTAGAAGATGCATTGAGGTCCACTTTAAATAGTCAAATAAACCAAAAGACATCAAGGTGAAATTATTTTATGACAGCCTTTATATTCACTGCAGGAGAAGCAATAAAGATATTTACAATACAAAGTTGTGTGTAAGGAACCTAAATAAGGTCTCAGAAAGAGATATTGCTTATTTAAAAAGAGATGTTCACTAAGGCAGTCATGTTACTTTTCTGCTGTATGGATTTATGGTTTTGAAACGGTTATGCCCCGTAACTCTTAATTAAGCTTGACAGTTTTAGTATTGAAATTGAAGGAGCTGGTTGGAAAGACAGTCTGCAAACAAGGGCCTCCCTTAATGGTCCCAGAGCTTGTCTTTGTTTACAGGCTTTACTGTATTGTGGAGGAAGGAAAAAGTAACAGTTCTCTTTAATTATACATGATCTGCAGCATGTCAAAACGAAGTGCTATAAACAAACACAAGTGGCTTATAATAAAAGCAGTTATTATAGAGTTTGTGTAGTGACTAAACCTACCAAACCTTATTGGTGTGACAGGTATCTTATGGGAACAGATGGTCAGAATGATTTGGTGGCTCTACTGGTGTAAGTAGTCTACTTACAGACATGGTGTGGGGGACCTACTTTCTTGTGAGCATGTGTTTGCTGGACATGGTATCCAGTTCTATGAGACTACAAAGGGATCCCAATAATACTGTCAGACCATTTACTTGCAAAGGGCTTTTTCAGTCTTGTTGAAGAATTAGATGAAGGATAAACAGCTCTTATTCCAAAATTGTCAACATTAAGTTTTTTTTGGTTTTTTTTTTTAATACCTCTGGAAGAAGCATCAATATTCTGGCAGTGTTCTACATTTGTTTCTTTATCACTAAGTAGTTTTATGCCAAAACGCTAATGTTGGCTAGTTCTTGATTTTAGTAAACCTACCAAATAGCTTCTAAGAGCTATTCAGTCCACAGAACTTTGATTTTAGGTCTTATGTGTCTGCCAGATGCAACACAATGACACATAGCAGTATAAAATCTGAAGAGGAACCTCATCCAGGTTACATAAAAATTCCTTATGTGGCTGATAGTATAATGCAATTTTCATTGCCTTTGGTTTTTTTTATGTTTCTTTTAATTTATTTTAGCTTGTTTTCTCCAGATGTAGATTTATCTATTTATAAAATATATAGAAGTAGGTCTTAAAAATGTTTTGTTAAAAAAAAGAAACCAGTAGTGGATGTAAAGTTATAGAATGTCCTGAAACAGGCACCAGAACTAAGCTGCCTCCATTAAGTAAAAAATTAACTCTAGAAATAATAAAATGAAGCTCATGAAAACAAAATACATTATTTTAGAAGTGAAATGCTTGTGAAGGTTACAGCCCATCTCCTTTCCTTCCTATGTCTGTTACATTATCTCAGGATAATGGTGAAAGACATTCTCCTTCTCATCGGTCTTTCCCAGAACCTTACTCTGGGGGCCTGGACACCCTTCCACTGCCACCACTGCTTGCATGGGCTGTTGTTCTGACCACTGTGAGAGCCCCTTTTGCTGTTGTGAACCTTCTGGATGGCACTCTGGACCTTGCATGAGATCTGCTCCCTTCAAAGTACAGAAGAATCTGCTTTGGGAAAACCGCAAGACTGGAAGGGTGGTATGGGCATGGACATCCTCTCTGGCATCCAGCCTGAAGAGGCTGGAGGTGTTACAGAACCTACTTATCTCAGCATGGATTTTCACCAAAGCATGTGAAGTGAAATCCTGGGAGTTAATGGGAGTTTTGTCATCAGTGTCGCCCGTTATATCTGAGGAGTAAATAACCGATGGTTGCAGACATCACTTCTAATTTACACAACTCTTTTGAACTCAGTGAACCTTCTCAATACAAAAACCAACCAAATCCAAAATCCATGGTAGCCTGGTTGAATGCTATATGCACTTAAATAAATGCTTAATTAGTACAGAAGAGTTCAGGACAGTAAGAGATGCTGTATTTCATTGGAGTGGCTGAAGGGAAATAGGGAAACAGAAGTTTGTGAAGTTATCCAAACTAGAATTTGGCCAGAAGTCATCTGTGATTTGTAATGTTTGTTGTAATGGCTGGCTGAGAAGCAGAAAGGAACTTTCTTTGTCAGTATTTTCTCATTTGCTGAGTAGGAATGTGACTCAGAGTTGGACTTGCATGTGTCCTTCCTGTTTAACTGTTTTTTGAAAATACTTCAATCAATTTATTTAACGTTTGGAGCAGGGAGGGAAGGATCTGCTTCCCTGAGAGTAACATCATGTCTGGGGAGGACAGTACTGTGTTGACTGAAGCAGGATTTGGATGTGAATTCTCTCTGACACAGAAGGAACCTGAATGTGGATCATCAGACTCCTGAGGGAGCACTCCAGTTATTAATCCACGCTGATAAAAGTTATACCTCCTTCCCAGTTTTTAGAAAGGGGATGGTTGATGCTGTGAAGCTGGATCTATTAGGTATGCTTTGAGAAAAGCTCCTTCAAATGTGCCCTTCAAATGAGATCAGCAGAGACGTGTCTAGTTGGTGGATAGCAGTGGTGTTTTGAGATCAAAGGAGGCATCAGGTTGCATCAGCCTCTTAAACTTCAGGTGCAGCTCGGTGCAGATAGAAATCAGACTTTTATGTACATAGGAAATGTCAATGCCGATAACTGAAGTGTCAATGGAGTGCTTGATGGCAGCAGAGCAGGGGTTGTGACTGCTGAGCAGTCAGGCACTTCGGCATTCACGTGGATCTTACTCTTTGGTCAGTACTCTAGTATGTAATTCATAAGATGTCTATTAAATTTTGTTAGTCCTATAAAAAATACCCAAAGATGTCTGTTCACCATAGATAGGTGAAATAAGATGGCATTACACTGTTTGCAGAGCTGAATGTTTGCTGAGGGTATTGTGCTTGATTTGACCAAAGAGACTACTGAAAAACATCATCTGCCCTGTGAATCCTTGAAGTCACCTTGCTCTTACAGCGTGCAGATTGAGCTGACGATAACTGCTGAAGTTCTCAAGTCAGCCAGGGAGTTTGTATGCCTAGCTGTATCCCTAGAAACAGAGACATCCCAGATAAGAAGTATCGTTAGCATAGTGTGTTCAGACAATGTGGTGTGTTTTAAAAACGCGAGGAGGACTTTATATTAGACTCAGTTATTAATCAACTAGAAAGTGCGTGCAGCTGTCTTGGGTTTTCTTTTAAAGTTGTAACTTACTTGAATAGTAATAGTAGTTTTGGGGGCACTGAAGAGGTCAGTTGGTGTTTCCTACAGTTTCTCTAAAGTGAAGATACTTTAATGGCTTTTGAGCAAAAAAAGGTTAAAACTAGAAGCTGATGTTTTATGGTTATTTGTTTTCCAGCCTGAAGATAAAATGGAAATTTCAAAGATTCTCTCAGCATCTGCTTTCATTTTCACTTTGATGTAGATTTATGCTCTGTGCCTAGAAATTTTGAACAAAAAAGTCAAATTTACCATAACACTATCAATATTTTTATAGCAAGCCTGTATGTCTAATTCTTGTCTTTTAAGAGTTTCCAATTGATATTGACCTTAGAAGGTATAAAATGAGTACTGTCTCAGAAGATGTCTTGCCTGTGAATAACAAAGCAAAGCATTTAAGTATATTTATTTTTTGTTTAGAAGGTAGTTGCAGCAAAATTCATGCACTTGTGAAGTTGATCTGAAATATGTAAGGTCGTGTCAGAGTCTGCAACCTAGGGGACTAGACTTCCCATTCTGCAGAACATTGTCCCTCCACCTGCTAATTTACTCCCTATTAGTCTCTTCAGCCTCAGCTGGCTATTTTTTTTCATGCCACAAGATGAAATATATCTGTTTAATCCCATAGACCCTTACTTGTCTGTGCCTATATCAGAAATCTCTTTCTTTTGTGGATTGCTGGGTAATTTGTTTCCAACCAGTAGACTTGAAAGCTGGAAGAGTATAACCAATTAGGTGATAACATCTCAGCTAAAAAAAACCCAACCCACTACTTCCAGCTAGTTCTGAACTTTGTTGTACTCAGGTTGAAATCAAAGTCCTATCTGCTCAAGGCACAGAATGGTGGATGGACGGTCCAGCAACATCTCCAGAGACAAGCAGCAAGGGTGTGAGGTAAACCATGCCAAAGTCCTTGCAGGAGCAAAAGGTGCATGTGTCAGTTTGTCTCTCCAAGAGCCCATTAGGGCTTGTGTACCTTGCTACCTCCCCAAAGTGATTGGTTTCTTCAGTGGGTTTATTTTCAAACAAGAGTTGGTAATGGGGCACAAGCATCATTTCCATGTCTATAATGGGAAGAAGTGTGATTGTTATGATTTATATTTAAATAAGACAGTTCTCATGATTCAGTTCAGTTGAGTGTTGCCCTGGAGAGTTGAATAATGCCCTGAAGTTTCTTTGTGATGCTGGGCAAGTTGTGTAAAACCCAATGGCCGGGAACTGTGTGATCTCATTCTGCTTGACCAGACTGAGGTGTTTGACATATAAAGAGCAGAAGTCCCAAGGACTCAGAAATGCAGCTAAGGGACTACAGGAGTTTGGATGAAAAGAAGTGTCCCAACACGTACTGAAATGAAAAATGAAGCCCTCACAGTTTCCTAAGGAGCACCAGAATTCATTGCCAGGTTTTCATTGCAAGGTGTAGCACCTTTCTAGGAGCAGCGGTGGTCGATAATGTAGGTGGGTTATCCCATGGGTATGGCTGTGTTTGTGACTTATTGGGAAAAATTAGTTGTTTTGAATTTATCCATATAAATTCTTGTAGAGGGCTCTCCAGAGGGTACCACATTGCAGCTTTTCAATAAGACTGGTTGCACCAATCCCCTTTTCTTACTACTCCTCTTGCTGGAATTTGCCTGGAGAATTCAGAGCTGTAAAATATTTAAAAATCAATAGAATTTACATGGAAAAAGTAACACTAAAATGCATTGACAGGGATAACACTGCATTTGCACGAAAAGCAGCTGGGTATGCATATTTGATTTATTCATTCAATAAATTTGAGAACGTGTTTGTAAGGTCTGTGATCCTTTTGCATAATTTGTGCTGGTTTATTATTGGAGTTGTCACTCTTATGAGGAAAATTAAATGGCTTGTTTGGAGGCTCGGGATTCAGTGGGGTAAAATGCAGCTACACAATGTTTTAGAAGTAGTGGCTATAATTAATACAATAGTCCCAGCTTAACTGTTTCTCTGAATTAAAGCTGACAACTACCTTGTTAGCAAGAGCACAGATGTAGGGAGTGGATTTTACCCACTGACTTGAAATAAGTTTTTTACATTTTTAAAGTAACAGTTCTGCAGGAGTTGTGAAACTTTTGAAATAGAAAGCATTTACATTTCAGAGTGTTGATTTGTGCTGCATAAGTTTGAAATGATCCTTTTTAGATCCCCTGGTATCACAGGAGAGCACTGAGATTCCCGGTGAAGGGTAGCACTGGGGGAAAACTTACTTCAAGAAAGAGAGCAGCAGAATGAGGAGCATTTTTGTATAAGGTGCACCATTTGTTTAGTAAAAAAGTGAGGCTTTCTTCTGAAAGGTAACCTTAAAAAGTAGTATCTTAGGATTCAATGTTAAGGGCTTTTCCAGGAATTTATAGTGCAGATAAGCACAAGGTTTGGGTTAAGACTCCCCCCCACCTTCCCTACACAACAGATACAAGTGGCAGGTTGCCTCTTTAGTATAACAATCTGAAGTTAGGGACAAATAAGATGACAAAAATCTGTTGCTCATTTTAATTAAGCTGATCTTGTGGCATTAGTCATCTTAATTTTGTAAAGATGTTGAAAAAAAAAATTGAAAAGCCCAAACCCATGTGACTATTTGTATATTTACATTCACATTTTATTTTGGATCAAGAATATGCTTTTGAAGCAAGTCTCCTGATCCTGCCTGTTTACTGTGCTTTGCTTTACATTACAGAGTGGTTTTGGAATACGTCAGCTAATTTCCTTTTGGATGAAACTTAAAAATGTGCTCCAGGAGTGCACATAATGCTCTTCTACTGCTAATGGGTATTGAGTCTACAGGACTGGACGAGACCTAGCCTGAAGTAGCCTCCCTTCCTCCTTCCCTATCATCCCAAAACATGTATAGTGTGAACCAACAGTTTGCTCTATAGACCTGGTTTAATTGTGCCATGCTGCTTGCT
The DNA here is from genome assembly GCF_000699245.1 of Pterocles gutturalis. Taxonomy (NCBI): domain Eukaryota; kingdom Metazoa; phylum Chordata; class Aves; order Pterocliformes; family Pteroclidae; genus Pterocles; species Pterocles gutturalis. The sequence continues at coordinate 6,992 of NW_010115285.1, read as the reverse complement.
AGTGTAGACATAGACAGTACTCACAGTGAGCTGCCAAAGACATTCATTGATAAAACCAGAATCTTCTCTTGTGAGGCAGAAGTGAACTTTCAAGAATTAATTGCTCCATCAGCAAGTAAATTGCCTGTTAGGAACTGCATCTGTGTGTCAGGTAGGAAATTCCAGGTGGTGTTGTTTCAATGTCTAAAAAACCAAAAGAACAAACAAAACACCAACCCTTCCAGGAATGGCGGATGCTCTCTAGTCTGATGGACCCATTCTCCTTAATTTTTGCCTAATCAAACATTTGCTTCCTTTGTTTCTGATGGGGAGGCTGTTCCAGTCGGTCCCTTTCAATAAGCTGGCAAGAACATTTGTAGAAACTAGCAAGTAGTTCTTCCCAGAGCATTGATTTTGGACCTAACACTTGGGGACAGATGCTTACTTGTCAAAAAACTATGTAGATTTGGTGGTGATCCCCCAAACTCCTTTATTTTAGTTTTAAAATCCCATGTTGTCTGCATTTAGGTAATACCTGTGTACATGAGGAGCATCTATTTGCTTTTGCATAAAGACAAGGTTAAAAAAAAATATATATTATCATTTGTTTAGTGGAAAATCTGATTCAGTGTTTTGGATGTTTTTTTTCAAGTGATAGGTGGAACAAACGGCTCATTAAGACTGCAGTAAAAATGCTGATGAAATGTCAAAGAAACAGCTAATTGTGGTGCTGCAACTAATACAGCAAAATGAAAAAAAAAAAATTACCAAGAAGCTTTTTGAGGTTGTAGTGAGCAGTTAGGATACTTTTCCTTTTCTTTGTATTCAATGCTACAATAGTGTTCTGCCATTGGAGGCAGCAAAAATACCGTTTTAGGATCCTTTCTCTTAAACTGATGTAAAACCAGAACACTTCTGGTGTGAGCAGTGGCCTTTTTCTGCATGAGCCTTCAGTTAAGCAAGGAAGCTGGCTACTTTAATAGAGTAGTAGCTGTGGTCCTAATTTAAGAAATACCAGCATTAAACCCTTTTTTCCTTAAGCGTTTGATTAGAATTGTCCAGTCCATTTCATGACAATGAATGTGGTTTTTTTTTCTTCGCTTGATGTCATAATTCATACCTTTATAAGCTCACTTATTAATTATCCCGTGTTAGTGACATCTGCTTCACTAATAGCAGAATTTCCCATTCCAGCTTTTGTTTCACTTAGTAATGCTTAGCACTACACTGGAGCCGAGTTTTTTAATCCACACAGGCTGTTAAGAAAATTTTAAAAATAAAACCTAATATATTCTGATTTTGTGGTAGATTGTATTTCAGTTAGATAGAGTTCAATGTACTAATTAAAAAAAAAAACCAACAAAAAACAAAAACAAAAAAAACCAAAACAAAACAACTTTGCTCTGGTGACCTGTAGCAATAGCCTTATCTGTCTTCACGTAGTTCTGAATGAATGTTGTTTTGTTATGTTTGCTGGCTTCATGAACCGCTTTTTTTTTAGGGTTTGTAATGATAGGCTCCCACTAAATATCATTTATATGGAATTATTTGAATTGCAATTTCAATGCTAATTCTTCTGCAGCATGAGAAACTTCAACTGTCCCTATGAAAAGCTGCCTCAGCCTGTTGCTCTGCTGTCTTTTATCAGTGTCACTGTTTTGGAATTGTGAAAAAATGCCTGGTCCCTTCCCACATACTCTGACATTTAAGTAGGCAGTGACTGTTCATTTAAAAAATTAATCTGTGGAGCAGGAATTTGCTGAATGATGGTACTGGAAACCAAATAGCAGGAGGAAATTTTCAGTGGGATCAGTCAGAGTTTTTCTCTCTCAGAAGCTCATTGTATTTGGTCCGTGTGACCAGGAATTTGTGTAATCCGAATCTCGGCAGTATCTTTTCAAGGGATCTTGGTTAGTATCTTGCATATCTAGATGTATTTCTACCAGTGCAGAAATTTTCTAAAAATTTGTAGCTGCCTTCCAACACTCAACTTTCTAGATTAAATTAATGAAATACTTTACTAATGGTAAAATCCCTCTGCCACTGTACTACTACTACTATTATTCTAACACAGAAAGGAAACAAAGAATAACCTTATATTATTTAATTGTCTACTAGAGAAAAGGTTGTCTTTAAAATTATGTATGCCTTTTGCATATGCTTTGTGACAGACATACAGCCTGAAGACTGGCATGTGACAAGGCAAAATCAATAAAAAATGCATAATAATATTATAAATATCTATAGCCTAGCCAGATGAGTATAATATGATAGGGAGAAGCCAAGAAGTCTTTTGGAATAGCAAAATTGTGCTCTAAAGTACGTTGGAATTCTTCAGAGTGAGTTAAAATGGGGTAAAAAGGCATTGCACAGGCTGTCAGAGACGTTCACAACACCTTTGATTAAAGTCCTTTCTAAGCAACCATGGGAAAAACTTTGTCAAAGCAGAAGTGCAGCTAAATAAAATTTGGAAAGCAGAGAAGGGAAAAAGTTTTCAGAAAGGATGAGGTTATTCACTGATGGTCCCAATGGGACTTGTAGGAATTGTTGATTTATTTGCAACTTTAGGAAAGTAAGGAAGTGGTTCTCTGTGTTTCTGGCAGGATTAAAATGATCCAGCTTTATCCAAAGACTAGGAATTTTCCAAGACTGATAAAGGATTTTTTTTAAACCGTATTTTTGCATATAACTGGCTGTGGGTGTAGTTGTGTACCTGTGAATCCGTACGTCTGTAAGTAATGCCTGTAAGACTGCGAGGTTTATAAGCAGCATGTAGGAAAACAAGCAGATAAGTCTGGAAATGAACAAATTTGTTTCCCTAAAATGCAGTTAAAAATTGCCTATAGTCATCCTTCTGTCCTCCTGTCCTGTAGAAATAAGGCCTTACTGCTCAGCTGATTCCTCTACAAGAGGACTTACACTGTGGGACTTGGCTCCATTCATTCTCGGTGTTGCTTTAAACATCAAGAATAAGCTGGAGGTTTTGTATGGAGGAGTTTATTCTTTTCTGCTTGTGCTGCAGATGGCTGAATTTGCTCAGTCTGCAAAAGCTGCAAGAAAAGAACATAACGAGAGAGAGAATTATACTAAAACCAGAAGAAGCTATGCAGGAGACTTAACTTGTTCTGCCTCTAACAAAAGGCCAACAAAAGCGTCTTCAGTGGAGATATCCATATCTGGGGACAAGTCATTTTCACTGCTGAACTCTTGCTTACAGAATTCTCTCTCCCATTAGTCCAAACAGAGCACAATTTTGTTAATGGTTGGGTCAGGGTGCTAATTATCTTTGTGAAAAATGGATGGGCAGACACTCCAGGAGATAGCTGCTTCCTAATCTGTTAAGGGCTTTTAAAGATAAATGGCCTTGAAGTAGATTTGTTTTCAAACGAGCAAGCCACTAGAGTGCTTGGAGCAGTGGCACAGTGAGCTCTCATCAGTTTTTCTCCCGAGTGATGGATGTTGCATATTCTGTCCATTGACGTGGTCTTTACCATCAGAAGTCCCGCTTTATTAATAGTTTTTAGAGCAATAGTTGTAAATTATTGCAGCCCAGTTTTATTACTGTTCTACATCTACAGAGGACTGAACCCTTTGTGCCGCTTTATATTAACTCAGCAAGCACCACTAAAATATTGACATTTAGGCTCATTTTGGTAGCATTAATCATAGCGTTTTATCATGCATTAATTGCAGTAGTTTGAAATGACGGGAACATTTACTTTTCTAAAAGCAGAAGAAACAACAATTTCCAGTTCTCCACTTTTTAACACAACTTTCTTAAAGAAAAAAAAAAACAAAACAAAAAACAAACCCCACAACTCAAACCACACGAAAAAACCCTCCTAATTGTGTGTGCTGGGGGTACCTACCGCTCTGCTGCTTTGCAACAATTGAGCAAGTAAGAGCCAGCAGTTCTAACAGACCTCACCCTTGGAAAATCTCAGTGTGGACACCTCCAGCCAGCCCTTGGCTTCAAAGACATATCTTAATATGTAACAAGAGTCCTCCTGATGTGCCAAAAAAGCTTAAAAATCTACTTTCTATATGCTGGTCTGGCTTAAGGGTTTAATACAGACACAGAAATGCCTTTTGTCATTCCCCAGCAGGAACAGGTTTACGGCACCCATGTCTATGTGTATTATCATGTCAGCAGAAGAACCTGTGATCTATGCTGGCTCTCTTCCGCAGAGGGCACCACTAGGTGATTATGTTTAACAGAAGGAGCTGGCAGCCTTTCTCACTTCACCATCATTAGGAGATCTGCTGCTGAGGACCCATTTTGGGAGGCAGCTGGAAATTGTCACTTAGTTGGAATGTATTGTTTTCTACCTTTCTCTTCAAGTTCAAGGACAAGGCAAAACTGTTCAGACTAAGCAAAGGAAAAGGTTTTTCTCACTTGCCTCTGTTTACTTGGTCCTCTGACCTCTCAATTTTTTTTCTGAGTAAATTTATTCTCCTATGTATGTACTTAGATTAAATAGAATTGTGGACCGTGTCAGCAAGGGTGCACGTGAAGACATGAGGGAAGGAGTTTGAAAGCACCAAGCAGAAGATAGCTGAGGTAAACATGTAGGCTTTTCACTGGAGTGAAGATTATCTAGGTCTTCAGTATTTTCTTAATACTTACGAAGGAGAACAATTCTGTTACTTCTGCTTTACAGATACGGGAACTGAGGCATGGAATGGGCTAGTTGAGAAACCTCACATCACTCCAAAGGCAAGATGCAGAATAGTGCAGCCATTCATGATTTTCAAGGTTGTCCCCTCCCCACTCCCACTCCAAGATGTTCCTGCACTTTCAGGAGTTTCACCACCTGTATTTTCCCTGCTAATAACATACGGCTTAAGCCACAGCTTCACCTGTAGCCTTCTGCCTCCTGCTATACTGGATCTGTTCAAAAGCCCAGAAGACTTCCTAGTGACAGAGGTTTTCTGCTTTCAATTACAGTGGCTTCCCATGACCGAAATCATGGTTCATTAACCTGATCACCTAAGGTTATCAAACTCCAGGGGAAATGTGTATTCCTATATGATTAGCAAGATAATTAGGAAGTGCAAATCCCAGCACAAAAAACTGTCATAAGATTTACGTGTTTATTCTTTGAAACCAAGGTCTGCCATATCATAAATCCTTTATTTTAAAGGCTTTGATAATTGCTGGTTTATTATTGGCTTTCACAATGGACATGTTGCTAGGGCGGGAGGCTTTAGGAGCCCATTCAGACTGTTAGATCTGTTCAAGTTGCTGGTGAATCTCCTGAGATTTTTAGTCTGCAGTATCACCTAGATAACACAGGCTAAAGTTCACTTTTCCTTTTACTAGCTTTGATTCTAAGCTCCTTGGGCATGGCCTTTCATTCTGTATTTGTAAAGCATGTACCACAATTTGAGCTTCTACATGATAAGAAAATGTAGGCAAAGAAGCCGCTGATGGTGGCAAGAGTTCTGCATCCGCCAGGAGAGTGGAATATTGGACCTAGATTAAAGATAGCCTCGTACAGAGTCAGCTGCAGCCTTCCCTGGTAATAGAGGCCAGGGCACAGCTAATATCAGTAAATGCCGCATCCAGGCAGCGGCAGCAAGAGGGAGATTAAACGAGAGAGCTGTATAGATGCGGGGTCCTGTTGAGGATGGCCTTCAGTGGGTAAAAGTCACTTATGAATTAAATGTTTAGCAAAACTCTACCAAGTAAAAGGCATCTAATGAAGTTCTGGCAGCTTCTCTGTCTAAACATGATGAAACCTGAGAAGCAAGGAAATTAGTGGAGCTGCTCCGAGGTGGTTGGACTAAAATTAATATGACAAAAGCAAAATAAAGAAAATAAGGGGAAAAAAAAATCAATATTCTTGCTAATAAGAATCAACATTTATTTTACAGGAAACCTGAAGTTTTGCCTTGTGATTCTGAACCAGCCTTTCGACAAAGGTCATTTTCATTGTCTGTGGAGCAAAGGTAATAATAACTTACATACATCTTCATTTGCTTATTTACTTAGCTGCTACCCAGCTAATGTACTTCATGTCTGTTGAATTGCAATGTGGCAATTTCCTCTTAACTAGAGCAACCTTCTGGTGAGGGTGTGCATTGGCAAAATATGTCCCTTGTTGCTGAATGCAGCAAATGAGCTGCTTATGCAAATTCTGCATCTCTGCATTGCTTGCGTCAGTGGGAACTTTATGGACTGATCTGTGTGAGACTGGAGCTTTTCACAGGCATCTTAGGAATGATCATTGTTCTGCTGACAAAAAGTAGTGCATGAATGGTGCATTTAAGAGTCTGGAAGCGAGCACTGCTTAAAAGGTCATCAGTGAAATGTGTTAATTTTAATCAAAATAAAATGAACCATGTCGATATTACATTGGGAAAGTGGTGGGAATTTGCATGTGTGTCAGAAATATGCAAATCAGGTTTCACTACCCCTTTGTTTAGTATGCATGGTGCTAATCATCATCTCTGGTACGATAGCTGCAGATTTACTGACATTTTGTGGAGATATAAAAATCTTTACAAGCTTGAAGCTATTAATTCCTCTGGTGCAGAAATGTAGTCCTTCAGAAGCTTTCTGACAAACCACAGGAACTGTCTCTGACTTGTTACCAGGCTGGGAGCCTTGCAGAGCTTCCTCTTAGCTGACTGGGGCAGATAGAGCTGTTTGATTTCACAGTGGAGAGCAGGGCTGGCAGGGGGTAGCTGTACGGTTAAAAGGAATTGGAGTAAGGGGGGTAGCAGGAAGGATGTATTCATATCCTTTAATTCCAGTAAACCTAAATTAGGTGCCTATATAGGCAGAGGAGTGAGAATAGAAGGAAGAGACTTGCACAGTGAAGGGCTGGGGTAAGAAGCTGAATAAAATTCAGCAGACCACAGACTGTCTTGCTTGAGCATACTGCGGTGGGTTGCTGTCCTCTGAGCATAACTCTGTTGAGAGCAACTACTGATGCTGTGGATAGTTTTTCAAAGAGTCTGTGAGAGTTAGAAGCAGAAGTCATAGAATCACAGAATGTTAGAGATTG
>NW_010115284.1:57389-68268 GCF_000699245.1 Pterocles gutturalis | reverse complement strand
GCACTGGGGATGGTGTGGGGATGTGGGGACACGAGGGGTGACACTGGAGACATGAGGTGACATTGGGGACAGGGTGGCAGACAGGGGCTGTGGGGACAGGGGGTGACAGTGGGGACAGGGTGGCACTGAGGACAGAGGGGTGAGGTAGGGGGACAGGAGGTGGGGACAGGGAGATGGTGTGGGGACAGGAGGTGACACTGGGGACAGGGGATGGTGTGGGGATGTGAGGTGACTGGGGACAGGCTGTGGGGACATGAGGTGACATGGGAGACATGAGGTGGCAGTGGGGATGGGAGGTGGCAGTGGGGACAGGGACGGGGTGGCAGCAGGTGAAAATGGGGACAGGGTATGGCAGTGGGGACAGGGTGATGGCGGTGACAAGGAAGATGATGTGGGGGGGTGGTGGCAGTGGGGTGTGGGACCAGTCCCCAGGGGTTCAAGGCCAGGCTGGATGAGGCTTTGGGCAACCTGGGCTGGTGGGAGGTGTCCCTGCCCATGGCAGGGGGTTGCACTGGATTGTCTGTGAGGTCCCTTCCCACCCAAAGCACCCTGTGACCCTGTGATCTTTGAAGACGGTGCTGGCCCAGAGCTGGGGATGCCTGAGCGATGAGATGGAGCCGCTCTGCAGGACGTTTTCCCCGAGCGAAGCCTTGTTCCGCTGTGGGAATCCCCGCTCCGCGTGGGAGGGTTTTGCCCGAACACGCTGGAGCTGCCTTGCTGGGAGTCCTGGTGTCGGTGAGGAGCCTGCTGGCCCGGGGACCTGCTGCCGGCAGCTGGTGGGATGGATTTGGGAAGCAAATGCACCCGGAGATCAGGTTCTGCCATTCCCCCCGTGCTGGCAGCCGAGCTGCAGCTGGTGGAGGGGAGAGCTGCTGGCCGCGCACGCAGCCCTCGTCCTTGGCACAGCCTGGAAGGAACTCATCTTTTTTTTTTTAAGGCACAAAAATGGATGGAAACACCTCCCTTTCCGAGCCCAGGCGATGGCTGGCTGGTGTTGGGACACAGCAGGATGTGACAGTGGATGAAGGCAGGTGATGTGCTGCCTCTGGTCACACCACCTCCTCTCTTAGCTATAGTCAAGGAAGAATTTAATAAATCATTAATTAATAAATCGTTATTCTTGAGCTGGCTGGTGCAGCTAGCGCTAAGGCTGGGCTTCACACGAAGGACTGGAGTGGGAAAAACGCTCCAGCCTGAATTCAGCAGCAGGGTTTGGGCAGAGGATGCTGCCGGCTGGATTGTTCACGGACATGGGCTTCCACGGATCCAGAGCAGCTCCACTGTCACCACGGTCCAGGGACACACGGGGCAGGGTGTCTGCGAGGACTGATGGCTGAGGGATGGGGGGCTCACTGGGGAGGGGGTCTGCATGCGGGACCATAGGGGTTCAGCTCAGTGTGACCACTGGGGACCAGAGGGACCTGAGGACTGGTGTGTCACCTCCTTATTGCCACCTCCTCCTCCAGCTCTCCTGAGCTGCTGGGACCTCAGAGACGACCTCCACCCCGAAGAGGTGACAAACACCGGCATGAAGGAGTGGAAACCAGGCTGTGAATTGCATTGGAGGGAGATATTCCCTGGAAAACAGGAAAAAAAAACCAAACCCAAACTGGCTCCACAGCCAGGGACCTTCTGCCTCTGGACACCAGCTCCCTGTCTGGTGGCCAGGACGGTGGGGTGGCCGTTGGGACCCAAGTGCCAGCACAGGGCTCCTGGACACAGCCCTGCACCCGGGCTCTGCTGCCAGTTCTAGCCAACCCAGTGACGTACTGTCCTCCCTGCCTCAGTTTCCCCTTCGGGAAGCGCTGCTGCCTTTATGGGGATGTGGCCATGAAGGATGGGAGAAGGATGGGATGTGAGGCTTGTGGGACAGGGACACCCAAAGCCAGCTCGTCTCGGGGAGCAGGGACGCGTCTTCAAGCTCTGATTCACCACCCCAACTGTGGAGGAAACCGCGCTGCTCACTTTCTCCCCGCTCCTGCTAATGACACCCCACTTTGATGTAGGAGAAGATCCAGTTTTTCCTACTCGCTGAGCAAAGGCAGCTGAGATCCAGCACGGCTGCGTGCCCGGACCTTACAGCGGAGAGATGGGGTGATAAGGGAGGGTGGGTCTGTCTCGTTGGGAAGGTGGAAGATGTCTCCTTTCTCCTCTTATTCCTCTCCGGGATTATTTTTCATTGTGATAATCACTTCTCCATAGTCGTAGAAGGGCGCGCAGCCCAGCTGGTGGATCTCCGCCACCTTCCACCCCATTGCAAACCAAGCCAGCTCCTCTGAGCCCAGTCCTGAGTTCAGCCGGTGTTGGACCACAAATTCCACGGCAGATCTGTTATTCATAGAATCACAGAATCCCAGGATGGTTTGGGTTGAAGGGACCTTAGAGATCATCCAGTCCCACCCCCTGCCATGGGCAGGGACACCTCCCACTAGCCCAGGTTGCCCAAAGCCTCATCCAGCCTGGCCTTGAACCCCTCCAGGGATGGGGCATCCACAGCTTCTCTGGGCAACCTGAGGATCTGTCATCCCAAGGCAAAATGGGGTGAGAAGCCGAGGGATGGGACCGATGTCCCCGTGAAGTGGGTGGAGGCTGAAGCGGTGGCAGCAGCCCTGAGTCACCACCTCCTGCAGCCTGCCCGGACCTCCTGCTCCTCTGAGGTTGCCTTGGGTGGATCATGACTGGGTTTTGGGAGAGGGACAAGCTCTTTTCTGGTGGCATTTCAGCCTTGCTTGTGGGTGGTGGCAGAATTTTGGGTTCCCCATGTTGGGTTTGATCCACATCCACCCCTGCAGCCCAAGGATAACCATGGTGGTCTCAATGGAGAACTGAGCTGGGTGAACCCAGTGAGATACTTGCACTTCTGGTGCTCTCAAGCCCTCTGAAAGCAAACGCTGATACCCAGCTTGGTGCTGCCCAAGGGCCCTCATTTGAGCAGAAAACCCAGAATTTATCCAGCAGGGAGAAGTACCCCAACCTCAGCAGGGCTTGGCTGTAATTTTCCCTTTTAGGCTGAAAACTAAAGGAGGTGGCTGTGGGGAGAGACACCCTCTGATTGCCAGCAGGGAGGAGATGGTAGCAGGTGTAGATCGGTGGTGTGACCGCTGCCTGGTGACATGTAGCCCCTGCAGAACCTTCCCTGGCTTCAGCAGAGATTTCCCAGGGCTCATCAAGAGCTGATCCTTGGCTGAGGCCCCAGGGAAATGAGGCAGAAGAAGGTGTTGGTGGGTCTCACAGGAGGATTTCAGTTTTTTTCCTGAGCCATGTAACTGCTGAAGCCTCGGCTGCTGAAATCTCAGCTCATCTGACAGCAGCACAAGATGTGGTGTGGGCTCAGCTCTGCCAGCAGAAATGGGCTTTGGTTATCTTTGCATGTGTCAGTGGTAGGACATAAAAACAGACCACTTGGATCATTTGTCCCCATATTTTGGTCAAAGGGACCTTCATCCTCCCCAGCCTGTCCAAGCCAATCCTACAGGTGTTGTGGGTGGGCAGAGGAAGAGATGGGCTCTTGCAGACCATCCTCTTTGGTCCCAGCACCCATGGCATATTGCTGTCAGGTCTTGGACACCTTCACGGTCCCAGTGTCCTCCTCCAGGTCCTTTGTTGGAAACAGTCCCCCTCACTCTCCCCTTTTTTTTCCATTTTCATTCATCATTACCTTTTAAAGTTGTGGATGCCCCATCCATGGAGGTGTTCCAGGCCAGGCTGGATGAGGCTTTGAGCAACCTGAGCTAGTGAGAGGTGTCCCCACCCATGGCAGGGGGTTGGAACTCGATGGTCTTGAAGGTCCCTTCCAACCCAAGCCACCCTGTGATTCTATGATTTTGTCTTCCCACTCCTTGTCTCCCCTTCTCCATCCTTTCACTGGATGTCTATGGGGTGGCCTGGTTGACCGATCCAAGAGGGAGCATGGCCAGCAAAGGACACTGGTTGTTGAAAATCAGACCTGTGCAGAGCGTGCCCATCCTCTCTTCCCTCAAAGTGGGATGTGGGGAACCTCCCTCCCTCCATCCCAGCTGCGGCAGTGTTGCTCAGCCGGTAGCGCAGGCGTTGGGGTGCAGGACTGCTTTCTCAGACCTCTTCTCCACCCCTTCCACGGTGTCAGCAGGACTTTGCTTTTGCCCCTGGCCAGACCAATGCGGAGCGGGGTGGAGCAAGGCAGATTCTTCCTCTTCCTTGTAGTAGGATTACCTGCGAGCTTTGACTCACAGATGACTTTGTGAGTCAAGGAACAACGCTGCTTTTGCAGGGCTTGCCCAAGGGTGACCCACCTCCTCGTGACCCACCTCCTCCATCCTTGCACCCACCCAGGGCGATCTCGCTCTGAGCATCTCATCCAGCTGAACGAGCAGAGCCGGTATTGCTCCTGGGTGGCAACCCCATCCCCACGGCTCTTCCTCTCCATCGATGTGCCGTGGGGCTCAGCTGCAGAGCAGGATCCTGCCAGTCCCAGTAGGAATGGGGAATTTGGGTAATCACGGCTGGCATCCGTGCTGGGAAGTAAAAAGCGTTGGTGCCAGCATTCGGGTGCTTGGAGGTGGCACGGCACAGCCTGTGTCTGCATGGGTCCATCCCCATCCTCTTGCTCTGCCCCAGATGATGCAAAAAATGTGCTGAGCTGGTTGTCATGAGTATTTTCCTACCACTGAGGTCAGGAAAACCTTTCAAGTGCTTTCTTCCAGAGCGGGGACGGTCTGCTGGTGGATGCAGGTGGTTTCCTGAGATGCGAGAAAACACTTGGGAATTCCCGTCAGGCAGCCTGTCCCTCCCTCACCCCCTTAACACCGACGGACTCTGCCTGAATTCTCCCATCCCACTCCCGGAAAAAGACCCTCATGGAGTCGGAGAGCCCTTGTCCGTGATCCAGCACCGGCGCAAGGATGGAGGGGCAAAGCGAAGCCTGCAAAGCCCACAGACCCCCCACGATGGCATCTCTCCAGGGCTGGGTGTCCAGGGCAGCTCTGTACCCTTGGTGATGTACGGACCATGGAGGGATGAGGTTTGGGAAGGATAGGGCGTAGGGATGTCACTGGAAAGAAAAGAAAAATAATCTATAAACAGTAAATGAGAAAGTTCCCTAAATGGAGGTTGAACCGGTTTGTCTGAGATGGGACTGCATGGTGACTAATGCGCGGAAAATCGACGTTGCCGGGGCCACCACAGCCTTGTCCCATGGATGGGGACCCACCATGTCCTTGTTGGGGATGGGACATTTGCCAACAGGAGCTGAGCTGAGAACTGCCACACTCATTGCCTGCAGGGACCAAACCAGAGCCAAGAGCTGAAGGAGGGGAACCAAATTCCCCCGTATCCCTTCGGAGTGCTCCAAGCACATCATCCCACCTATGGAAGACTCAAGGCAGAGAGTGACGCTGGCTGAGATCTTTGGTTACAACCTCTTCTCATTCAACAAAATCCACCCAAACCAGACAAGACGGGCAAGGGACACGCACACAAGGTGGGACAAGAGCTTGTCCTGGCTCTGAGCCACAGTCCGTCTCTGCTGTTATCCATCCACTGGCGGGGACCAAGGGGAGCTGCTCCAGAGGAATGCAAGGCGAGGGCCAAGCTGGGGTAATGCTTTCCACATTATATTCTCTCAGTTTCCGGCAATTTGCTGCTTTGGGACTTCCTGAGACAGAGGTTGTATCCGTATCTTTCTGTTTAACAGCGTTTGATGGACTCGTGGAGGATGGGTGATCATGTGCGTGGTGTTTCCTTGGGAAAAAGAGTTCAAAAGAGCGAGAGCTGGAGGAGGCACTTTTGTGCCGCCGTGGTTCAGCCCCAGGGTTGCTTTAAATATGTTTTAAATCTAATAAATGTCATTCATGCAGGGATGTAAAATCACCCTCCTCCTCTCTGCTGGGTGTAACGTGGAGAGCTGAGCAGGATCCAGCCCTGGGCCAGTGGGTTTCCACATGAGGCTGCAATATGAAACATCTGGAGAACATCAGCCAGAAAGAGACAGGAATGCTCCGAACTGGGAACGGGGCCAAATCGCCCTTTGCAGACCCAGACGGTCCTGCACGCACACACACATGCTGTCTCACCCCGAAGCTCTGCCAGGTTGTTTTTTTTTTTCAGTTGGGATTTTGCAATGGGTGCATCCCATCCAGGAGTGTTTGGGGTTTGCAGATGGGATCCATCCCAGGCTGATTTTTGGGGTGCGCTCCGTTGCAGGTCTATGTGAGAGCTGGAGTTTGCAGCTCCTGGGTTCTGCTGTCTGCTCCATCTCCCCAACAACCCCCCGAGACTCGGCAGTTTTGGGGATTTTACAGCCTCCAAGCAGCTTTGTTGGAAAGAGAAGGCGATTCCCACCCTAATAGGAGTGGGTGCTTCCCTCTAACATGTTATTTAGCTCTAAGGTGGAGTGATGGGCCAAAATTCATCAACACCCTGAGGGCTTCAAGTGCAATTTGCTTTTCAGAATTTTTTTTTTTTTTTTTTTGGTGGAAATAGGGATCTTGCAATGAAAGCAGGAGGAGGGGAGCAGAGAGCTCAGAGCATCTTTATTAAACAGTGTCCCTTCCTCAGATCCTTGTGGTGATGCTTCAATTTGGGACCACACTTCATCAGCTAGGACTGACTTCAATTTAGGAAAAACCTTGCAGGAGCATCCGCAGGGAGGGGAGCTCCTGGGTAAAGCAGGGGACAACTTTTACGTGGGGGGACAATTTCCTAGCACGTGAAAATCAGAGGAGATGCACTTATGCATGGAGGTAGTGGGGTGCTACCTGTCTGGTGGTGTCGGAAATAAGTGGGGACACAGGTGGCAAGGGTGCGGGATGTCCCCTGTCCCATGGCAGGCCCATAGGAGATGGGGATGCTGCCACATGTAAGAGAATTTGGGAGGAATCGGAGGGGAGCTCATGCGACGGACAGCGTCAAGGGTCTCTGGATCTGCAACATCCAGCAGATGGGATGACCAGAGCTCTTCTCATTGCTTAATACTTTTAGAGCTGAGGACACTGAATTTTGGAGCCATCACCCTCTTTTTGGTGACCCTCCTGCCCCACGTGAAGATTTTTGCTCGGTCCGGCACAGTGTGAGCTTTAGGTAGCAAACGCGTACACAGAGCAAATCAGCATTTCCATCCTGAATTAAATTAAAAAAAAAAAAGGAAAATAAATTCCCTAGAGCCTCTGCAAGAAGTGACATCTCCAGGCCTGTTCTCATGGACACCACTGGCCCCAAGCCGGAGGGGCCGATTAACTTGCCTCTTCCACGTCTGAAAAAATCCGGCGAAGTGGTTGTCAAACGCTGGCTCTTGTTGCGTGCTGATGGGAGGCAGATGCTGCTCCTCTGAAGTTGCCTTTAAGTCAGGAGTGAGGAAAGTCCCCACCCTTCGTACCGAATGCAGATTTCCCTCCTGCAAGCCCAGGCAGAGCTGTGGCTCCCGATAGCATCGCACGCCGGTAAACACCGGGAGCCGGCAGAGCTTCCCGCGGAGCTGGCCGAGCCTGGTCGGAGAGCGGGGAGGAGGAAACGTTGGGTGCATCATCATCAGAGGCCACCTGAGATGGCTCCTGCTCTAACCCCTCCTCCAATGCTCGCCTTCCAAAGGGTTTTTTGGGGGGTTGTGGGTCTTGGCTGTTCTCAGAGCTTGTGGTTAATGGGAAATTTTGCTTCTGTTTATAGGAGGGTGCAGTCCCTGCCCTGAGCACCTTCCAGGTCTGGCTGCTTTCCTGCCTGGCGTGTGAGGAGGGAGCCAAAGACTTGCTGGGTCAGTGCACTTTGGCCACGGGTCATTTCTAACTGGTTTTTCTCTTGCTGAACCTCCTTGTTGGACCTAGACACCAAAGCACCCTGATGAGATCATAGAATCACAGAATGGTTTGAGTTGGGAAGGTCCTTCAAGCCCATCCAGTGCCACCCCCTGCCACGGGCGGGGACCCCTCCCACCAGCCCAGGTTGCCCAAAGCCTCATCCAGCCTGGCCTTGAACCCCTCCAGGGATGGGGCATCCACAGCTTCTCTGGGCAACCTGGGCCACTGCCTCACCTCCCACACAGGAAAACATTTCTTCCCAATATCTCAGCTCAATCTCCCCTCTTGCAGCTTCAAACCGTTCCCCCTTGTCCTGTCCCTGCACCCCCTGACCCAGAGCCCCCCCATCTCTCCTGTAGCCCCCCTTCAGCACTGGAAGGTGCTGGAAGGTCTCCCTGGAGCCTTTCTGGAGATGGTCATCCCAACCATCCGAACTGAGCTTCTGGGTCTGCCTTTACACCCCGATGGGAGTTTGCAGCTCCCAGCACCATCACCACCCTCTTGCCCCAAAGCCGGGTGAGAAGGGACTTCCCGCACCACCAGCAGACAACAGCCACGATGCTCCTGCAAAGCCTCCCCGGCCCTGGCCATCCATGGAGGAGAGCGGGTGGTTTTTCGGGAAGTTGGCATCAGCGTCACACAAGGACTTGGATTTTGTGATTGAGCCAGTGGGAAGCGTCAGAGCTGGATTTGCAACGTGAGCCTGGGGGAGAATCTCAGATGTCTCGTTACCCCGCTCCATGGGAAACGATCCCAAGTGATCTCCCCTGAGCCACCCTGTAATGGGAGAAGGTTAGCTCCTCACCAGGGACTAAACTGCTCACACGGTGGTAAATCAGCGTGCAATGACCCAGGTAGAGACAAGCTGGGCCAAGAAAGTGAGAGAAGATGCAAGATCCCAGCTGCACCCCGAAATCCTCCAATGCTTGCAGAGAAACAACGGCTGGGAGCACTCTGGCCAAGCTCCATCCTCGTGCCTCAGTTTCCCCAGGTGTGAAACATAGGTGAAAGCCCTTGAAGGGAATTTCCTTGCTCTCGGGTGGGCTCGGGGCTTCATAGGTGGGATGATGGAGGACATGCTTAAGGAGCTTTTCTCCACTCTGCATGAAATCTTCCTGCAGATCCCTCTCCAGCAGGAGAATTCCCAGCCCAGAAGTATGTTCACAAGATGGAAGTCATGCCAGGAAAGGGCTTCACCTCTCCTCCCACCCCGACGTGCGGGTGGCAGGTCTTGTAGGGCAGGTACGGCACTGTGACTCTCTGCATTTACCCTCTGGATAACTGGGGAGACTGGAAGAACCGGGGCTCAGCAGCTGGAGTAATTTCTGGGTGCACGCCACGTGTCCACCCCTGTGACATCCCTGCTTGTCACTGGGCTAATTGGGGAGGCAAAGCTTCACCGGATCTCCTCTTCCTGGGCGGCACTGGGAGCAGCCCAGATAAGCTGTTGCCTGCGTGATGCTCGGTCCTGCCCCAGGGATGTTTATTTCTGAGCCTCAGGACATCCTGGAAATTAACTAATCCTCTTTTGATAGCTGGGGAAACTGAGGCACAGCCCACTGGGGTGACTTGTTCTCTCCAGAGACATCCTGCTTCATAATGTTGTCCTTCTCAGGGAACCGAGCGATGGTCTTTCATGTTGCCTTTGGGAATAGAGGGGGAAAAGACCATCAGCTCCCATGGGAAACGTGGGGGACACCATGACATGGAGAGGAGAGAGCAGGAGGCCCTGGAAAATGAATTGCAGCTCCACCAAAAAATTGGAGAACTTAAGGTCAGAGCTTTGGCTTGAACTGAGGAGGATGACGACCTCTGCAGAGCAGGGCTGGGAGACCTGCAGCTCCACACCGAGTTGTCCCCAGGCTTTGGGAGAGGCCAGTCTTGCTGGTTTAACCTATAAAACCTGGGATGTGTCCTTGGGCTTTTGAGGCCAGCGTTGGGCAGTGGCGTTGGGTAACCTCGCTCAGCAGTTGTGGCCAAAGTCCATCCTGAACCTCGGTGCTGCAGCAGAGTCACCTTGGAGACTCCAGAAGCTGCTCTCTGCCTGTTGTCCCACCAGCCCCAGGGACAACCAGGAGACCTCGTGGTGCCCTTCCATCCAATTTCCTGTGGAAATTTTTAAGCTGAGCATCTCTAGGTTTATTTATGATTGATGGAGAAGGCTGGTCCTATGGGGGAGGCACCTGCCTCCATTCACGTAGCCGGTGCCGTGTGTTGTGGACGGGTGAGGAGAGCTTGACCTGGGCAATGCTTCATACGCCTCTTGGCTGGATGCCGTTCCCGTAAAACCAGGGTGTATCGCATCCAGCTGGCAAGCTGGTAGGGAACTTTGACTCAGCTGGACTTGGCTCCAGCTCTGAAACTTCAGCCTGGTCCCTTATGAAAACCTACTCTTCTCACTGGAAGGAATTTGCTGGATGAACCTCAGGTCTCGCCGTATCTTTTTATAACTGTGCGTGGAGAAAGCTGAGCCACCACGTGAATATCCCCACCGGAAAGAAAAGGGGTCTGGATGCTTGGTTAGATGGCCCAAAGGAGGGTGGCAGGGGACAATGAGCTGAGGTCCCCCTCCGAAGGCACCACAGAGTTGGAGACCACCTGGTTCTGCTGCCACCTGCCTCTTTTTTGGAGGATGTTGACCTCTTCCCTGGCTCCAGCAGCTCCCTTCATCCCTCCGGTGCCCGTCCCAGGCTGGAGGCCAGCAGCTTGGCTGTGAAGAGGGAGGCGGGGAGTGGGGAGCTGGGATTTGGGGGATCGATTTCCACCTCTGCCCTTGGCATGGTGCGGAGCCCTGGACACCCTCAAGTTGTTATGTAACTGCTTGGCATCAAAACACCGATGGCAGAAGCTTTAATTAGCAGTGGGAAGGTGTTTCGGGGACACTGTGGGTGGATGCCACCATGTCCCCCTCCCTGGGAAGGGTGAGGTATCACCATGCCCCTCTGGTCCCCGAAAGCACCCAATGGCTGGTGCAGGTGGCCAAAGCCAAGTGTCCCCAACATGTGTGGGATGGCCTGGGAGACTCGAGGAGTTTTATTCCTTTTTTTTTTTATCTTCCTGAGGTTTGTCTCATAGAATCACAGAATGGTTTTGGGGGGAACATCCAGTGCCAC
>NW_010115284.1:54853-57259 GCF_000699245.1 Pterocles gutturalis | reverse complement strand
AACATTTCTTCCCAATATCTCAGCTCAATCTCCCCTCTTGCAGCTTCTTCCCCCTCGTCCTGTCCCTGCACCCCCTGATCCAGAGCCCCCCCATCTCTCCTTTCAGCACTGGAAGGTGCTGGAAGGTCTCCCCAGAGTCTTGAGGATTCCCAGAGCCAGTGGTGGGTCTTTGCGTTTCATGGGTGATGCCACATTCATCAGGATGGAGTACGGGGCCAATAGGACCCTCCTGAAGAGCAGCAAAGGCCAATGTCATGTCCTGGGACAGGCTGGACAACTGCAGAGCAGGATCTGAGACCACCTCAAGACCATGTCTGGAGACCATGTCCCATTTTGGGCACCCCAGTCCAAGAGAGATCTTGGTGTACTGGGGCCAGCTCAGGAGATCCACCGCACTGGCTGCGACGTGCTGGGCATAGCTGGGTCCATCTTCTCCGTGGGAGAGAAGGGGAAAGCCACAGCTGACCTCAGCCGGGAGAAGAGGTCATCATCGCTGCCAAAATTCACTTTAAGGCAGGCAGGAGCAAATTCTACCTATTTACATACTGAGATCTATTTGCATATTGAGATAATGAATTCTTCCCAATGTCTTAGGGGGTTATCCTGGTTGTTTTGCTCAAACCCACCAGGAACTGAACATTCTCTACTCTCCTTGGAGCAAAACACTCCCAAGAGTGGGCAGAATTCACCTCCGTGGCTGCAGCAGGACGATGCACATCCATGAATAACGTGCACACAGCCTCAAGTTTGATCACACTCATAACCGTGATCTTATTCTGAAACAACTGATGATGTTTTATTCCCAAATGAGTCTTTGCTCAAAGGTAACACAGCTCATCTCATTCGGCAGCTCAGCTCGGCTTTTATGATTCCTCACGAGGAGGAACATTTCTTCAGTCAGGGGCTCAGACAGGACATTTTTGGCATAATCAAGCTTTTATTTTAGCATTCATCCTTCCTAGAGATTTATTTGCCTTGAAAGTCCCCTGCAAAGTGAGCTAGAGGGGGATGCTGGGGTCGAGGTGCTGGGCTGCCTCCACCTCCTCGGCTCACCAGGCTCCCCACCTTCTGTGGGAAATCACAACCCCACGGAGAGCCCAGAGGGACACCGTCTGCTCTGGTCACACCATCTGACGGTGGACGCAAGAAAACCCGCATGGAGGTGGCAGGGACCCTCTGATAGTGGAGCTTTGACCGTCCTGTGGTCACAGAAAATAGGGAGGGGACAGTCACATCTGGAAATGCTCCAGGTGACCTGTCAAAACATCCACCTGTATCCCGAGGGGACCGGGGAGCACGTGTGGGCTGATCCCCTGTACAGTCTCCATTACCTGTCTCCAAAGGGGCTGCCTTTGCTTGGGACGTGAAGCAGAGCTGAGGGCTGGGGATTTTCAGCTTGGGATTTGGACTGGAGTGATGCAGAGTGGGTGGCTTCGGTGGCCTTGGGGCTGATGGGATCCCCCATCTAGCCAGTTTCCCAAGCTGGATGTTGGTGATTTCCAGTGTGCCGGTGGCCTGGGACATTGCCATCCTCTAGTGGCTGTATCCAGAAGCACAGCAGCGCTGGTGGAGCTGAGATGTCTCTGGAGCCGTGAGCACCGTGCAGGGTGTGTGGCTCTTCTCCAGGAAGGTGGGCACATGGGGCTGGGGGGACCTTCATGGATGCTCCTCCATCCCCTTCCTCCATCAGCACCGAAGGCTGGGGGCAGCTTTTCTTGGCTGAAAAGGACTCGGTGGTACACTGCCCCTAGGCTTTGGAAACCTGCATTTGAAACTGTGCTTTGGTGGTGATGCTTTGCTCAGGGACCGATGCTCTGCCCTGGTCCATGTCGACAGGACAGATGGGGCTGTTGCACTACCTGCGAAGTGTGGAGTTTTCCCATGTATTTTATTTGCCCCGTCATCATCTGCACAGAACCAGGCTTTGCTGTGGGCTGGTCCATATACAAATCCTCACGTCCAGACTGATGTCTACAGCCAACATCAAGCCCCTCCATGGGCTCCGTGTCTTGGGTCTGGCTCTCCAAGGAGGGGGGGATTTGGGCACCAGCTGCTGACTCCATTCATCCAGATAAATTCCTGTGGAATATCTGGAACGAGGAGCTGTGTTAGATATGAATGTGAGAGCTTTGGGAAATTTTTGCCATTTGTACGTTGTGGTCTTGGCTACTCCCACCCTTACTTCAGCCCCATCTTCAAAGTGTTCTTGACTTGAACCTACTACTTGGACCTACAACTGTGTGGAGGTTGTGTAGGGATAGGGAGGACAGAAAAGACCCTTGTTTCCTCTCTCCCAGCAGGAGAAAGTGTGTTGGGAGTGTGTTGGTGCCAGGCTGGAGGCACGGCTTTGTCATGGAGGTAGCATGTGATGGAAGCATCTCCGGAGGGTCACGTCTTGGGGGAACA